>NC_081414.1:554092822-554394805 GCF_030272615.1 Cryptomeria japonica | reverse complement strand
GACACTTTATATATATATATATGAGATGAGTCATCTTTGCGGCAGCTATATGCATGTGTACCTATGTGATGAGATGTTCTTATGTGATGTTTGTTTTATGTTATGGATGCAAATATGTATGTGATGCAATGCAGTATTTTTTTGTTCTTTTATGTTTTATATGTGTATGCATGATGTAGATGTGAATGTATGAAATGCAGATGAATATGATAATGCAAATGTAAAATGTGCTAACAGGTGTTGTGTGCAGGATGTGATATCTATATGTATGTTTGAAATGCTTATATGTGGTAATGCAGGTGCAACTACATGAGATGCAAATATTGTTGGCGTGTCATTATACTCAGTCATGTGATAGCAGGCTACGCGGACTCAAGAAGGACGATGGAAGTCAATCAAGAAAGGGGGATGAAAGACAGAAGATATGAAAGTGAAAGAGCTTCTTGTGCGTTATCATCATTGAGCTTTATTATGGCAAGTAGGTTATGACAATCGAGGCATATGTTCGACCCAGAAAGTCATTGTACCTATTTGCATGGAGATAAGATAGTCACAAACAAGGAATGCCCCAGTTCATACTAGACTCACAGTGTCCTCATATCCTTGGACAAGTCAGAGCATTACTAAGAGACAATCCACAGACAGCAAATACAAATAGGTGACAATACCCCATCCTCGCCTTTCTAGTCAAAGACATCCTGGAGATAGAATCTCTAGTCAAAGACATCCCGGAAAAGCTAAAAGACATGTCACCAAAAAAGATAAAATCAAAAGAAAACCAAGACTCGACACCAACATCCACTGTAGTCCTCAAATTTAGTGTCTCTTGTCACTTGTATAAGTCTTATTTGATTGTGGTCACAATGTTTACTTTCACAAAAAGGATAGATAGCACTGAACCATAATGTTGTCTGAGTCTGTTGAAAGATTTGATTTGTTGAAGCCCGTTGCTGTTGTGTCTCATATGAAACTGATACTTTATTGCAGAGAAGACAACTTTATTGTGGACCGGCGATGCAGATGCTACTTTATTGTGAATTGTGCGTGGATAGACTGAAGGAAGCTGGAAGAAACTATACTCCTCGAAACATGTGATGTTCTTAGTTCCACACCCATCACTAGACATGGGATTTGCCTTAGCCATAGATAGGAGTTGATTTATTATGGATGGAAAGGGAGTGAAAAGGGAGGTTTATTATGAATGGCTAACCAATCTTAGGTAGATCAATAACAAGCCATGATGGGAATTGGTAAGTTTATTATGGATGAATTGGTCATGAGTGTGTGCAAAGTGAAGTGATGAAAGAGAATCCTGAAGGAGGGAGGAGCAATGTCTCTACGCATGGCGTTGGTGACCCAGTTTTCACCATGGTACTTGCCCAGGGCGCCACCGAAGTGGTTTTCACCGTTGGACAAAATTATTTCTCTTTACTTTTTTCAATTTTTCAATGGTTTTTGTGTCACAAGGCGCCTATTTGCCAGGTTTTCACCAAGTAACGATTTTGTTGTTGTATAAATTTTTTTTGTACTTTTGAATTTTATTTTATTTTTTTGTATTTTTGAATTAGGATATTCCAAAGAGCTATGTGTAGAACCTGCGAAGGTGCATGCTGTTGATAGGATCCTCCAAAGGTTCACCTTTTGTAGTTGAGAGCTGATATGCACCAGATCCATATGCTGCTATAATGATGTAAGGACCAAGCCAATTTGGTTCGAACTTGCCCTTCTTCTCTCTGTCTTGCTGATTTTTGGGATTTTCTTTGAGAACCAAATCACCTACCTCAAATGTGCGAGGCTTGACCTTGTGATTGTAGCTGCGACTCATTCATTGTTGATAAGCCTTGAGATGATTAAAAGCAGTTTGTCTTCGTTCATCCAGTAGTTCCAACTCTTGTAAACGAGAGATCCTATAGTCTTCATCACTGATGATGTTTTGCAAAGAGACCCGTAAAGAGGGTAGCTTGACCTCAATGGGCAAGATGGCTTCAGCGCCGTAGACAAGTGAATAGGGTGTAGCTCCTGTAGGTGTGCGGACACTTGTGTGGTAAGCCCAAAGTGCAGGATTAAGTTGGATATGCCAATTACGGCCAGCATCGTCGACTGTCTTCTTTAGGATTTTAAGGATTGTTTTATTAGATGCCTCAGCTTGGCCATTACCTTGGGGGTAATATGGTGTGGAGAAATGATGGGAAATATGGAAGCGGTCACAGAGTTCACGAACATCCTGATTTTTGAAGGGACGCCCGTTATCAGTGATAATGGAAACAAGAATACCGTATCGGCAAATGATCTAGTTGAGGATGAATGTAGCAATCTGTTTTCCTGTAACTTGTGTGAGAGGCATGACTTCAATCCATTTTGTGAAATACTTTGTGGTAGTGATAATGAATTTATGACCATTGGAAGAAGGAGGGTGAATCTTGCCTATGAGATCGAGTCCCCATTGACAAAAGGGCCAAGGAGACGCAATTGGTTGAAGTTCTTGTGCTGGTGCATGTATGAGGTCTCCATGAATTTGACATTACTTACATTTCTTAACAAACTGATATGAGTCTTTTTCCATATTGGGCCAATAATATCCAATCTCGATGAGTTTCTTGGCCAAGGTAGGACCACTAGCATGTGGACCACATATCCCTTCATGTACTTCACGTAACGCAATCTGAGCTTCGTCACTTTCTAAACATCTAAGAAGAGTGCCATCTAGACCTCACCAGTATAGGATATCAGCTAAAATGACATATTAAGAGGATTGGCGAATGAAAGTGCGACGTTGGTTATTTGATAGATCAGGAGGTAGAGTATTGTCATGAAGGTACATGAAAATGGAACCATATAACTGGGACTCGAGACCGACAACACATATCATCTTAGTAGGAATAATCTCATATGAAGGAACCAAAAGGTTATCCACCAAGAACTCATAGCGGGTCTCATTTGGAGGTAGATCGATCAGTGAAGCAATTGTAGCCGTGGCATCTACGGTGTGATTTTGTTCTCTTGGTATCTGCTCAAAGTCTATCTTTGTGAAGTGTTGTTTTAGGTCATCCACCATTTGTTTATAAGGCATTAATTTTTCATCTTTTGTTTGGTAATCATCAGTTGCTTGACAGATTACAAGTTGAGAGTCCCCAAAACACGAAGTTCCTGGATCTTCCACTGAACTGCAATTCGTAATCCTATTGTTAATGCCTCATATTCCGCTATATTGTTAGTGCAAGGAAATGATAAGTGGTATGATTTGGGTATAGAATCCCCTTGAGGAGTTATAAAGAGGATGTCGGCTTCTGTCCCATGCTATGTGTATGCGCCATCGAAGTATAGTTGCCATGGCTTTGCATGTGACATTGTCAAAATAAATTCATCTGGAAATTCTGAACTTAGAGGAACATCATCTATCATGGGAGCATTTGCTAATTGATCTGTGATGGCTTGTCCTTTTATTGCTTTTCTGTCCACATACTCTATGTCGAATTCACTCAGGATCATTACCCATTTGGCCAGTCGCCTAGTAAGTGTTGCTTTATTGAGAAGGTATTTCAATGGATCGATCCTTTCAACTAACTTGGTCTTATGAGTGAGCATGTAATGTTGTAATTTCTGCGAAGCAAAGACCACGGCGACATGCACGCTTAATTGGTGTGTAGTTTAGCTCATATCCCACCAATGTGCAACTGATATAGTACACTGCTTTTTCCTTGCCCTCAGCAATTTGTTGTGCTAAGAGTGCCCCCAGTGTTGTTGAAGTAGTTGATATGTATAGTAACAG
Source organism: Cryptomeria japonica (assembly GCF_030272615.1). Classification (NCBI taxonomy): domain Eukaryota; kingdom Viridiplantae; phylum Streptophyta; class Pinopsida; order Cupressales; family Cupressaceae; genus Cryptomeria; species Cryptomeria japonica. The sequence continues at coordinate 554,391,036 of NC_081414.1, read as the reverse complement.
AGGTTGATCTAGAACTGGTGGCATCAGAACTGGTGGATTTAGAAGATAATATTTGAGCGTCTGGAAAAACTGTTGATAGTTATCATCCCATTTGAATTTGATGTTTTTATGTAGTAGGTGCTGAAAAGGATTACACTTATCTCCAAGTTGTGCTATGAATCTTTGTATGGACTGGAGCCTACCTTGTAAAGACCGAAGTTGACTGATATTTCTTGGTGGTTGCATCTCCAAGATGGCCTTGACTTTTGCTGGATCAGCTTCGATTCCCCTTTTGGATACAATAAATCCTAGAAACTTTCTAGAGGTTACTCCAAAGACACATTTCTTGGGATCTTACTTTGTATTTTTCCAACCGATCAAAGATGACTGAAAGTATGTCCAAATGTGTATTTCTATCAATTGATTTGCCCAAGAGGTCGTTGACATAATCTTCCATGGTGACGTGCATGAGATCATGAAAGATAGTAGTCATGGCTCTTTGATATGTAGCGCCTGCATTCTTTAGCCCGAAGGGCATGACATTCCAGCAGAAAGTTCCCCAAGGACAAGTGAATGATGTTTTGTGTTAATCCTCAGGCATGATCCTTATTTGATTATAACCAGAGAATCCATCCATTAATGATAACATTTCATGACCTGCTGTGAGATCAACAATCAAGTCAATATTTGGTAATGAGAAGTCATCCTTTGGACAAGCTTTGTTGATGTCTCTAAAATCTGTACATATTCTGATGTTGCGATCTGGTTTACTGATAGGCACCAAATTGGAAATCCATTTGGGATAATCAATTGGGCGTATGAATCTGACATCCAATAATTTCTCAAGTTCTGCTTTGACTAGTAATGCCACATGTGGATGCATTTTTCTTGATTTCTGTTTCACTGGTTTTGCCCTCGGTTTAATTGTCAAATGATGCATTACCAAATCCGGATCTAATCTGGGCATATCAGCGTATGACCAGGCAAAGTTGATTTGTCATTCTTTGAAGAAACTTATGAATTTTGACCTTTCAGACTCTGTCAACGATTGAGCTAGGAATATGTTGTGTGGAACCTCTTCTGTACCAATGTTTGTTTTGATAGTCTCCTCTACCAACATGGATGACTCTTCCTCATATGATTCTGGGAGAATGTCGAGCCTTCCATCTTCGGGTGCCTCAGAGAGGTTTTTGCCCTCAAATACGTCCTTTCTTTTTACTTTTTTGGGGTCAGATAGCGCCACAGTGTGGTTTTCACCTTAAGACCCTTGGTTTGTTCTTATTTTCACATTTTTGCGATTGGAAGGTCCGACACCCTCACCAAAATATGCCACACTATTGAGTTCTATAGTGTACCCCGCCTTATGGTCCCCAGGAGGAAGATCATCTCATATGCCCAGATAGTCAATAAAAGCTTCATCATTTTGGAATGTGTCAAACTGTGCAGGTCCTTCATGATCCCAGTCAATGAGTTGGTGGTGAACAAGGGGAAGGCCTTTAATGTCTTCGAAGTTAGCAGGGCTAAGAGTGAAGATGCAGTTATATTCGGGTATGTCAAGGTAATTATCGAGGTCATCGATGGCACTCTCCTCATCAGTCTCGATCGCGAGCGAATCCAAATTGTCATCACTAGTAGAGCATTCTGGGACAGGTGTTCTCATCCTATGTGATTTCAACCTAGAACCTTGAGACAAGGACTGTGTGGAATCCTCATGGGTTGTTTTTTGACCAACTCTGAACTTGTTATAAAATTCCTCTTCTTCTGTGGGTTCATCTAGCTCTCTGAATGTCTTGGTGAGCTCATAGTCACTGGAGGACTTATCTGAACCCCATTCCCATTCGTTGGAGTCTGTGGAATAGCGATCCTCTTGTTGAATTTTGGTAGCTTTGATTTGTAAGGCTTCTTCTATCCTTTGGGTGTGGACCTTGGAAGTTAAGAAACCAAGTCCTTTCGAGTGTTCCTTTTTGAAAGTCAATTCAGGTTGTAAAGGTTCAATGATGCCTTCCTTTCGTAACCCAAGAGGGCTTTTTCCATCATACCCGAATTTTTGTAGAATTTTGAAGCCTTTGCCATATTTCTCACATGGTAGACTGATGTGATCTTGTGTGTCATCTTCAATGTCTTTGTAAAGAATTTTGTATAAATTTTCCTCTTCCAGTTCACCCCATCTTTGAAAGGTAGTAGGGTCCCATTTGAGTATCATGATGGATACTTGCTTGTCAGGATGTGGTCTTCCATATTCTTTTGGGGAACTCATGACTTGTCGTAAGTACATGGTTTGATTTAAAGTGTATTCCCCCATGCCCTTGTCCTGAAACTTGCCTTTAAGCTCACCTTGTTTTGATGTCGAAGGTTTTAATGACTCAGGATCAATGTATGCCAAAGAAGGAACAGCTTCGCGATTACTGGGAATGATGGTCTCAGTTTTTGATCTCAGGTTATTGCAGTATATGAATGGATTAGAATCGCCGTTAACTGTTACCTCCACTCCATTATGAGGAAACTTAATGCATTGGTGATATGTGGATGGGACTGCCCTCATTTCATGAATCCAAGGACGTCCTAGCAATATATTATAAGTGAGATCTAGATCCAAGACTTGACAAACCACATCCTTTGTAACTGGCCCAACTCTGAGAGGCAAGGTGACTGTGCCCTTGGACGAACGTTCTTCATCATCATATGCCTTGATGGTGATTTGATTTGTAGAATTCACAGCTTTATCAGAATATCCCAATTGTTTAATAGTGCTCAATGTACAAATGTTTAGACCAGCTCCTCCATCTATCAAGACTCATTTTATTCGATGTTTGTGTATGAAGGCTTCAACGTGTAGTGGTGCATTATGTGGTTGACTTACGGAGGCGTCATCGGCTTCTATGAATGTAAGGGAGTGTGGAATGGAAAGGTATCCCACCATGGCTTGAAACTGGTCCACATTCAGATCAGTAGGAATGGCAGTATCTCTCAAGATTTTGTCAAGAATGGCTTTATGTGTGGGGGATATGCGTAATAGCTCAAGGATGGAGATTAGCGTTGGTGTCTTCCCTAACTGTTCTACAAGGTCATACTCAGGTTTGGTTGATGAGGAAGCGGTGTTCTTGGCTAGAGCACCTTGCAAAGTGATTTTACCTCGGCGGGTTGTGACATTACATTCAGAGGTAGGTTCGGAAGAAGATCCAACACCTTTTAGGACAATCCTGGGTCTCCGGGTAGAATTCTCAGATGTTTTGTCCTTGATGATAATGGTAGAGACATAGTTGTCCATCAAGATGTGATTGATAGTTGAATCGTAGTTATAGGTTGCTCTGGTATAGTTGGTTTGGTCATCTGTGGCTTTAGCTTTTCCCTTGTCATGTTTTGGGAATGGTTCCTTAAACATCTCATGTTCTTGATTAGATGAATGTCCCTCAATCTCAATGTCACCTCTATCAATGAGATCTTGTATGATGTTCTTTAGTCGATGACAATTTCCTGTCTTATGACCCTTGCTCTTATGAAATTCGCAATACTCATCATCATTCCACCAATTTGGTTTAACCTTTGGTTCATATGGAGGAAAATCTGGAACTGTGATTACCTTGTTTGCCACTAGCTTCTTAAAAACTGACTCAAGTGGTTCTCCCAATGGAGTGTACTTCCTTCGTGATCTGGAAGTTGATTGAGTATTCACCTAATTGTTTGTAGAACTTGATCCCGAAAAGATGAATTTGGGTCGCACTGTGTTGGTGTCAACAACACCATCATTAACTATGTTCTTGTTTTTATTCCAAAATCTTGGCTTGTCTTTTCCTTTAAAGTCATCTTTGTTTTCCTTGAATATCTTAATGACTCCTTGTTCAATTAGGACCTTTTTTGTCGCTAAGCCTTTTTCAATAATGTCCTTGAAGGTGGACAAACAAGCTTTCCTTAGATCATAGCCAATGTCTTTGTTAACATTTTGTGTGAACATTTCTACCATTTGTTTTTGTGAAATTTCACAAGAGCATCTGCTGGCTAAATTTCTCCATCTTTGTAAAAATGATGAAAAAGATTCTCCATCCTTTTGCTTGGTGTTGCACAAAGTAGTGACTAATATGTTTGTCTCTATGTTGTATGAGAAATTTTGAATAAATGCCTCTACTAAGTCACCGCATGACTTAATTCCAGGTGGAAGTTGGGAGAACCATTCTATAGCTTGATCACCTAGGCTCTATGGGAATAATCTCATCAAATATGTCTCTTCTGCTACTACCTCAATGCAAGCTGTGAAAAACTGTCTTATGTGTGCCTTAGGATCTCCTTTTCCTCTATACTTATCAAATTTAGGTGTCACAAAGTGTGTAGGAAAAGGAGGCATTGGAATGCTTTTGTCAAATGGATAGGGACATATGTCTCTCATTGTGTATGTTGGCTTTGGTGTATTTATGTCCTCCATTTTCTTTTGTAAGTCCCTGATTTGTTGCTCCAAATTGCTCTTAGGTGGAGATCGACTTCTTGGACCATACCCCATGCTTGAGGCACCAATTGGAGGAGGAGCATGTTGCATATATGGATGATATTGATCATACACATGTTCATATGGAGGAGGTCTATAATGATGCTATGTATATGGACCACTTGGTATAGATTCATGTTGAGGAACACCATATCTATTTTGTCCATGTATACCATACTCTGCATGCATGTCATGTTCTAATGTGTTGCCCCCAAATTTGACACGGGGTTTCCTTGTGTCCAAATTTTGAGCATGCCTTTGAATATCCAATTGCTTTGGTGGTTGATCCTTAGCATTGGTATGTGATTGAGCATATCTGTCTGCATAAGACTTCCATAATGGTCTACGAAGGTGAGTATCATATGCTTGACCATGTGTGTGTGGGACTACTGGTTTTTGAAACAAAAATGATGATGATTCAGGTACCATATGTGGTCCTCTATTGCCTCCACTATTAGGCCTTCTTTGATCCATGTTGGAGTGAGTTTGTTGCAAAGGTCGATTTTCCATTATTTGAGACATGTCAAAATCATGAGGTATTTTGGCTCCACTTTGTGCCATCATTTGTAAGAAGTATTGTCTATCCCTCCTCATTATTTCCTCAACCAGTCGATTGAAATGGGGATTCATAATGGATTCTTTCACATCTGCTGAATGTACGGAAAAGTTGTCCATATTGTCATTGTGTGTATCATTGTTGTTTGTAGTGTCCATGTTCTCAACATTTGGAATGTTTCTATAGGCATCCATGTCAGGTAATGTAGTATGATCGGAATTGAAAAAGATATCATTATCATACTCATAAGAACTCATGTTTGCGGACTCTTGAGCCTCTTTAGTTTCTCTCCTAGATTTTTGAAGACGGGTTTCAACCATGAACTAGGTATTGATCGAGATGTGTGAGACTAGATGAAAAAGTATGGAAGACCAAGAGTTGGATGGAATGTAAATGAATCTGAGGTGTATTTGCAATGTCCAAAGTGTAAGACCAAGTAGGTATTTAGTAGAGTAGGTGTGACTTCCAAAGAGAGGATAGTTTCTCTTGATGAGGTAAGTTGACCTTGACTCTAAGTAAGACCAAATGAGACCCAAAGGTAAGAAACCTTGATGAGGGACCACTTAGCAAAGTGTTGTTGTATGTAATGTGTTGACAAAGTATGGTGAGGACAAGCAAGTGACCTTTTGACTCAAGTTTAGACAAATGTGAATGAAATGTAAGGTGTAAAGCAATGATAGACTTTGTGAGACCCAAGGACAGGTTGACTGCTAAATGAAACCCTGGAGAAATGACCTAGGAAGCTCAAGGATTCTGAAACTGACTGTGGTTGTTTGCTGGACTGTAAAAAATTTTCAATTCTGAACGCAAACGCGCCTGTATACTTCGCAGATGTGGTTTCCTGCCACAGACGTGGCTCTGTTCAACACAGACACGTCTCTGAGATATTATTGCAAAGTGTAATGTTGATTCTGGGAACATAGACATGTTTCTGTCCTTCACAGACACGGTTATACAACACAGACGCTATTATGTCCGACACAGACGCGTTTCGGCAAAATTTGTGCAATTTTTTCCAATCTATGAAGTCGTTTTGTTGTGACCAAATCTGACTGTTTGACTGTTTTTCGTGACAAGAGGACACGGTGTTGATAAAGACCCAATGTTTGCAAGTGTCTAGACTCAAAATGACTTCAAGAAAAGTGTGTTGTTCTGATGTAAAATTGTTTTGCATACACTTGAAGACACAAAAGACACAATGTTTTGCTGTTTGGTCTTGAATGTTTTGAATGTTTAAAATAAGTCAAGCACAATTCTTATGGCTGGCCAAGACAATAGTTGTTGATCCCACATGGGGTTTTACCCCTGAGGCTACGCTATTTAGAGTGGATACTTAGATGTTTGACCTCACTGGCTCCACCCTCGACACTCACTTCTCAGGTCAGCCAACCATCAATCCCCACGAAAACTCCCTATGGCGAACTTTGTATCTCTACTAAGAACCGTATGTGTGTGGACCGCTACCAGAGGTCTAACCTCCTTCCCCAACAACTAGAAGGATTTGGGCTTCTAAAATAAAGAGATGCTAGTAAGGGCATCTGCTCGTGTGGCCATACATGTGGCACTTTCAGCTCTGTAAATACAGAAGGCTCCCAGCCGGTAGGGGTTATGCCCTACAAATGACCAAATAAATTTGATCAAACGAGTTTATGGGGAAACATAGTGTCGGTATGAACTAATCAGCACACGTTATCCATAGTTTTCACCATGAATACATTTGTTTATAGTGGTTCGGAAGAGGTGGGTTTTCCTCACTACCACTTGGGTCGTTCTCTTCTCACTAGTAGTCCTAATGACCACACGAGAAGACAGGCCCTCTAAAGATTAAACAAAAAGAGCCTATTGCTCAAGACACAAAAGACAATGATTCAATTTTAGTGCACCAATTGAAGTGTTTGCTAGTCTATGAAAACAAAGCACACAATAAAAATCCAAAAACCCTTGCCAAGGACCTGCAACAAAGAGTTGTTAGTAGTTTGGATTGTTTCAAATAATCACCCCTTCCTGCAAGCACACAAGTTAGGTAAATTTTAAATCCAAAAGACTTTGTAAAAATAGGGGCCTTCAACCAAACGATTTTGCTTTCAAGACAAGCTGCACCAATTTCGTTAGCTAGATCTGAAAATGTTAGCGCAAAATAAACCAGATCTGAAACCCTAAATACAAAATCCAAAACTGAATAAATAATCCTAAAATTTGAAACCAGTAAACATAGACGCGATTACCCTCGACACAGACGCGACTTCGTGACGCAGACACGGTTCTGTGAGACACAGACGCGGCTCCAGAACGCAGACGCGACCTCTAGACACAGACGCGGCTAAAAACACCGCAAACGCGACTTAATAACACAAACGCGCTTTCCCGGAACCTGCAAAATAAAATACTGCCAATAACACAAACGCGATTCCAGATGTCGTAGACGCGCCAGAAAATCAAAAACGCGATCCGAAAGTGCGCAGACGCGGGAATATCAAAATGTTGCCGAAAATGTCAGATCTGCAACTTTAAAACACAAGATCTGCAACAAGGATGTTAATGCAAAAGGGACAAGAGTCTCACCGAGCGTGCCAAAATGTATATGGTAAAAATGGATAACAATATAATAACGATATTGAAAGGCTAAATGAATTCAACCACAAAACCCTAGCCTAACAACAACAAAGATCCACCATAACATATGAAGATTACCTAAGACAATGCAAATCAAACGAAATAACAAAGATTATACCATCACATGTCCAATAGGGTTTGAATCTCCATTCTTCCTATCTCCATTGATCTTGCTATATATTTGCTCTCAAATTTTATGTGCACAAGAGCTCAACAAAGAATGGAATGTGGTTGCAAGTAGGGTCGTAATGCAGTCAAGTGCATAAAAGATGATTAGAATAGAATGAATGATTAGGGTTGATAATGAAGGAAGCATCTCCTTATATAGAAGACACAATATGAAATGGAGGGATAAGATTGAGAGGTGTAAAAGGAGGTCGGCTATGATTAGAGGGTAGGTAAAGAAATAATAAAATAATGAAAGGGGTAGGTAGTGTATGAATTAAGAGATGAATGACATGTGTCATGGGTAGAAAAGGTTAATGAATTAATTAAATAAATAAAGATTTATTTAATTAATAGAAGAAGTGGGATCAATTAAATAAATAAGATATTTATTTAATTTAGGAAAATGATAATTTAAATAAATAAATGTATTTATTTAAATGAGAAATAAGGCTAGAAGAGGATAAATGAATTAATTAAATAAATAAAGATTTATTTAATTAATAGAAGAATTAAGCTAACATAGATCTTTCCTTACAATTTTGGGTGTCTACACTAACATAGATCTTTCCTTGGACTTTGACAAAAAGGCAACCCCCGGCCAAAGTTTACCAGCAATGGTTGCAAAAGTTTGTTAGGACATTTTAACCTCCTGAAGAAGACAAATATCAAGTTTCATTTCCAAGATATATTGTTTTATAGCAAATTGTTTATGGGGACTGTTAAGACCCCTTATGTTCTAGGAGAGGAACTTCATTTCTTGTTCCTATTGATTCCATCAAGGGTCAGTTGTCCGCCCCTTGCAAGATCTCTTGCCATAACTTTATGTCTCAGCACCCTCTCTATTGGTCTTCCAACTTTACTTTCAGCACCCACATTTGTCTTCTTAGCTCTGGTTTTCTTCTTCTGGTTTAGTCAATCCTCATTATCCGTCGGGGGAGAACAGGGTGCTGATAACTTCACACAAGAAGTCGGCAGGGGGGAATTAGCCACTCTTTCTGACATCTTTGCCTTGCTAGGGGGACAGAGAGGGGTTGTGATTAATAGCTTATTTTCACCCTGAGGGGTCATAACACCACAGGGGTTAGAGGAGGGTTGTGGGGTCGTGGGGATAGATATAGCAAGAGGCTTGGGGGAGAGGTAGCCATCACCCTTAGCCAAGGAGGGGGAGGCAGGGGGACCAGGGGATAGTCGTAGACTTACCACTGGGGGAATTTCACCCTCCTCCAGAGGCACAACTAGGCTAGATTTTTTCACTGGATCTACAGGGGTTTTTAAAAAATCAAGGATATTTCACTGTGGGGGTAATCATCAAAGATCTCACTCACATTAGGCAATCCCAAAGGGTTGAGGAAGAGGGAGCACTTGGGCTTATGGGATCATCTACAATAGCCTTTTCTTTTAGCTTGGGTTCTACAGATGTCGGGGTCTTACACTCAACATACGTGTGCCCTTGTTTAGCACATTTCTGACAAAAAAGAGTAGCACTTTCAAAGACAATGGCCTAGGACCATTTTCCCCACTTGGACATGTTATTATAATCTATCACCTAGTTTTTCCTCTATTAATGGACGTTTTCAAGGTATTAAAAGTTTGTTGTGATGTTTTAATTATTCCAATTGTATGCAAATTCTAAGTAGCTTACAATGGCTTCTTTCAAATATTTCAAGCTAGAACAAAATATTTTAGCGATTTGTAGTTTCCTAACTACCTATTTTGATGAAAGTGTAGAACATTTTGGTATCAAATATTTTAGAATTTACCATAGGGATTGAGTGAAAATTGAAGTTTGGGATAGCAAAAAGATCTTCAAGAGATTAAGAGCTAGTCCCACACACTCTTAAGATTGGAACACGAAGGTGGAACAAAGAAATGAGGAATGGAAGAAAAAAAGTGTAAGATTTTTAATCATACAAAGTCACATGGAACAAGTAATGAAGCATCAATAATGGGTAAGCCAGCAATAAGAGAAATTAGCTTGTCAACTGATGCAGGGGGAAATCCAAACTTAGCCGCCCAAATTCAAACTAGAAATTATCATGAATTAAAATGTTGCAAATCAACTAACAACTTGAAATAATAAGTTTCAAATAGGAAACTTCTTCTATTCAAATTCAAGAAAATGGCCTCAAATTAGCCTTACATCAAAATGGGTTTTAAAAACCACAATCTATAGCAACATGGGCTACATTACATTGATTATTTCTACAATTTTGGAGATGACAAACATGAAGTTTAATGGAAGCTTCACCTACAAAAAAAATTGAGGTCTTCCCCTACCCTGTAGCTGCAACTTCAACATTTCTTCTCCTCATTCATCCTGAAACCTTCAATCTTCTTCTTCTTCAAACTTCCAAAAAAATTGGAAATGTGGATCCTCAAATGAGTGTTGAAACTTGCCTTTTAACCATCATAGTGCCCAAACAAGGAAAGACATCTTCCCAACCAAGAAATTTCCTTCAAAGCTTCTAGATGCTTTCTCAACTCCACTCAATAAGACCCTGAAATAGAAACTTCACAATAACTCATTCTTGGGTGCCCATTTTTGAATTTTCAAAATAAAGTAAAATATTTTGAGTGAAGGCAAGTTGTGACTCCCATTTCCCACACCCAAAAAGAAATATTCCAAATTTGAGGAAGAATATTCTAAATTCAAATTTGAATTTTATTTTCATCATGGATGCTCCTATATCATCAACAAACATAAATGACTCAATAATAATTATTCATGAATGTCTTAGTGTGATATCTAACCAGAAATTTTGGTATCAAGGATATGAAAAAGAAGAGAAGGGTGACCAAGCATAAGTGGGGAGAAGATGAAGAAGAAGAAGAGGTAAAAATGGAATACCTCCTTTCAAAGTTAATACTAAGGTAGAAATCAATACATATGAAGATCAAGTCCATGCAAATATATTAGCTACATGGTTGAAAGAAGTTGAGGTGTACTTTAGTGTCCATAATAAAGTGTGGCTACCTAAAAATGAGTGGTCATGTTCTTGTTTAGTAAGAGAGTTACATGCTTCTATAGAAATTAAAATGATATAATGATACATAGATGGGGAGCTTTCAACGACAACATTAAGTCACTTTATTTTAGGTTGGAAAGTGGAAAGAATCTATGACTACATTTAATTCAAAGACAAGCCATGTTGCTTGGAATAGACTTGGAAGAGGAGAGCATTCTTATCAAATACATGTGTGGGTTGCATTCTAACCTTATAAGAAGAGTCATAACCACCATGCCAAAAAAAATTAGATGCAACTTGGCACATTACATTGAAGATAAAAAAGCATAAGGGTGAAACCTCCAAGCAAGGACAAGAAGATAAAGATCAGCCCAAGAAGGAAATAAGAAGTTTAATAAAGGAAAATGTAAATGAATGAAGACCAATACTATCGTACATCAATGGAAGGATCTAGAAACCATTGTTCTTATTATAATTGACGAACATACTAAAAATAGGTGTTGATGTTGCATTCAAAGTTGCACTTGATGTCCATGGCTACTATCCATGAAGAGGTGAAAATGAAGACAACTTAGGCATAAATGAAAATTTTGATTGTATAGCTACAAGTGTTGTCATGACAAGCAAGGAGATAGAAGCCATGAATTAATTATTTATTCTCAAACTCCATGTCAAGAAGATTGAACTTCTAGATCTTAATTCCCAATCATTTGAATTCAAATTATATACTTAAGTCTTAGGTTAAAGACATATGATCATCCTCTAACTTGCCCATTTAGTTTAGTTAAGTAAATAAGGTTGTTGGTTGAGTTACAAGTTAGGAAAATGTATAAATTTTAATTTGCTATTAGCACGCAATATGTAGATGAAGTAAATGCTAATGTGATTTCACTTGATGTACTTTATGTTGTGCTTGGGAGCCATACTTTATATAGGAGATAAAATATTAATTAGAAGGGCAAATTAGTACACCAATGTATCAAGGATCAAGGATGGAATCAAATCTATCGTCAAGAGACACCAAAGCAAAGCAAAAATTGGAGACACCAATTCAAAGAAAAAAATGTTATAATAAGTTTACATCAGACCCTCGAGTTGATTCAATAGACCAAGTAGTCAAATTGTTTGTTATTATTTAAAAGAGGATCTTAGGTTTGAATGAATTATTGGCATCATTTCAAGATTTTTTCATGAGACAAAAAAAGGTGTAGAGCGTGAGATTCACTTCCCCTCGAAATCAAAGTTGAAAATGATGCTAACTAATATCATATGATAGAAAAGGAAGTTTATAAATTTATGCAATAATGCAAGTTACTGATAAGATATTGAAACATATATACTCGAAAAAAACCATAACGTACAAGATATGTAAACAAGTATACTTGAAAAAAAGACCATAATGCACCCAAAAAAAAACATGAGCTATCTTAATAGATAAAAATGAGACATTATAAGTCAATTGAAAATTTAAAGTAGGCATTTTCTGACAAATTTATTATCCATATTAATCCTAGCAATAATAGAGGATCGGACAACTTGTGTGAAAAGCATATTTGACTTCTGCTTATAAAGGAGGCGCATACCTCAAAAAGTGGCAGGTCATTTCAGTGTGATTATAGGGTACCCCCTTACAAAAGCTATACTTATCGGCCTATATGCAAAACATAAATAGGAAAACTATTCATCTTCTACTTCCAAACCCACTTGAAAGGAAATGATTGTATACACTTCTTCTAGTACAACAACTTTGGAAAAGTATGAAATCCACCAATGAGAAAGTATTTGAAGAATTATCTTTTTATAATTGATAGATTTAGTAAAATCACATCTATTTCCCAATAAGAAGATAACTGAAAAGAGACAGTTGATATAGTCTTCAAGGGGGTAGACAAAAGAGATTTATAAACATCAAAAAACCAAAACATGCTCTCTGTAATTTAAACAATCTCTTTTTCTTGGACTTCTATGTCAAATGCATCTATAACCTGATTTGGTTAATGGTGAACGGTAACTTGAACACATTTTTGTCCACCAAATATCAAATAAATGTTAGAATTAGGGCATCATCTAGCAGAAAACTCAGAGAGTTGACATGCTTAGAAAGTCACCGGATAATAAGTGAAAAGACAGTACTAAAAAGTTAACCTCTCAATTGAAAACCGATCCATTTACCCACATCTAAACAGAATACAGCTGCCATTCTCAAGTCCTTTACTGTTTGCCATAATACAATAAAACAAATTTGCACCATATTTTATTATTAGGTAAGAGTATTTTATTCTACACACCAGACGTTGGATAAGCTTGGAAATCGATCCCATTACCCACATGATTCCTACAATATAGTTTAATTGCTTACTTTATTAATTGAATAGATATAAATGCCCACAAGTGGCCAACAGAAGCCAGTGGAGCGCATTAAAAACACAAGTACACGGCTAAAAATTAAAAAACGTTTCAAAGTGGAGAGGTTGAAGACAGTAGATCTCATAAATAAATAACACTTGAATCCCTTAAAACAGGGACGTCTACCATGACCTAGACCTGTTTATTTGACTCGACTCTGCACAATCTCCTCGTCTACCATTTGAATCCAACCTACCACACCGTACAAATCCATACACATGACCTGCAAGTAAAATGAATCGGTCTGAATGCAGCTTCTTAAAAGATGCAGAGCAGATCTCGTGAGAAAATCTAACCCAAAAAAACTGGTAGCCAATCCACCATCGTCATTGATTGTCAATTCCTTACAGAAAACATAAAATGTCTCGGTCGGAAATTTGTTATATTAATATACCCATTTAACACAAATGGACGAAAAACATACAAATCGATCACATCACAGTAAAAGAAGGAAACCATTTTCCATGGATGATAACAAAAGATTCAAGGAACCACGCTTTTTACATGAAATTCACAAAGCACTGGGTTAAAATAAAAACATTGACGTCTGTCTGTGTGTATGGTTACAACATTTGTGTTTTGCTTCAAGCTATGTCGTCAGTGTAAGTAAAAGTGTTTGCTGTGTGTCGTAAAAACAGTCAGTCAGTATAAAGGTTAAAAGAAAAACATTAACTAGCAGGAGGCGACACCCCATGAAAGAGCCATGAGAAGCATGGCGCCTTCTTCCTCATCCTTAGCCATGGAGTTCCTCATTACCCCATAGCGCAGCAAACCCTTCCTAATTCTCTCCACCCGCCGCCATCTCCTCAGCGCCTCCACCGCCCGATTCTCCTCCCCACCTGGTGAAGAATCGGCCTCCGACTGTAAACTGCAGCTCGGCACCATGGAAGACCGTCCGCCTGCGAGACTCTTCATCTTCTTGCGCTGATGATGGTGATGATTATGATGCTGTTGCTCCTGCTGCTCACCAGAATAAATTTCCCTATCTCTCTTGCGCTTGCCATTGATCTTGTTCTTGCAGGACGGTGAAATGGGCGGCGTAGAAGGCGACGATGGGCGGTCGCCGTTACTTGACGGACGCTTTCCCATCTTCTTATACCTGATACCGCATGCATTACAAAGCGTCTGCAACATAACAAGAAAAATTGCCGTCAAAAAACGGAAACTACGCAGTAAACAGAAATTAAATATAAGGGGATATATACAATGGATATATCAAGAGCATTAGACGTATACACATTGAATATATATCAATGTAGCATACCTTTGGACCCTGCGGGCCGTTTCTCCAGAGAGGAGTCTTGACAGTCTTGCAGTCTGCGCACATTTTGGCAACAGCAAGGGAACCTTGGCCGTTACTTTCACCATTTCCATACACGAGATTTGGCGGCTGGGCTTCCTCTTCCGCCATGCCTGCGAATTTGTCAATTTTTTCTTCTCCGCTGGAAAATCCATCATAACTATGTGAATCTTCCTCTTCTTGCAAAGGAAGACCGACTCCTAAAGCGAGAGTATAGTCAAGCTCGCTCTCCTGCGCCATATATTTGATCTTCTCCTCCGCAGGTGCAGGGACAGGTGCTTTAATGGCGGCGGGCGGAGGAGAAGTGCCTTTCATCTCTAAAGCCGTGCAATTCACGGCATACAGCGGAGGCTTCTTCGTCAAAACAACGCCTTCCGCAGGCGGCGTTGCTGAAGCTTCAGAATCGTCCTCCGTTTCCATTTTCTTGAGCCAGAACTTCTTAAAATGACTGTGCCCGTACACAGGCGGGGACAAATAAGCTGCCCTACCTTGCAACATCTTTCCAAATCGCCTATTTTCTACTCACAGCTCCCCTACAAAAACAGCCTTTCGATCAGACACAGCTGCCTGGTATTTTCTTCCATTCACGCGCCCCAGCGCTGCAAATAACAATGGGGGCAAAACCAAACAAAGACAGATACCCTTCTGCACCAAATTTATGCTCACCGCCGCTAAAAACGCCCAAAATCTCAGACTGCAACAGCAAAAAGAGTCTTCTCCGAAGAAATTCAAGGGCAACACCAAAAAAAAACAGGCATTGAAACCCTGATTGGTTCATAAACCAGGCCTAATCACACCAACGCTTTCCACCGACTCCACTGATGTTCCAGCATCAATGGTGCAAGGCTATATATAATATGAACTCCACCAAGCAGCAGGCTTTTGCTCCTGCTATGCTATGCTATGCTATGCTATGAAACCCAGAGACTGATTTTTCTACTTGAGCTTCCTCTACTGGTTATACCTAATCCCTGCGCTGTTTCCTCTTCTTGTTTCTTTTCAACTTCTGCGTGTATCCTGTTTCTTCTTCTTCTTCTTCTGCCGGGGAGAAACAAACAAGGACTCAAGATTGATCAGGACCGTCCATCATGTCACTTGGGAAGTTATTACCCGTCCATCAGGACCATCTACAGCCGTCCATACATCTCCATCTGACGGCTAAAACGTACCGTTATTTGAATTCCCCCCACGACACAGGACAAGTGGATATTCATTCCTGTTTATTGAAAAAATATATTATTATTATAAAAAAACGCCTGAAATTTAGGTGGAGATATGACCTAAAATCCATTTCTATTTAGGTGTGTCTTTTTTGTAAATACATCTAATTCTTTGCTATTAAGTATTTAGTATTTATAGTTTTCTTTTTTAAATTAAATTAAATAAAGTTAAACAAAGACTTGTGAATGTTTCTATTATGGAAATTAGAACCTTTGCATTTTGGAGGGGTACCCAATTTTTAGGTTGCTTGTTTTGGCAATTCTTTTTGATAAAAAAATTTGCTCCTTAGATGAAAGTAAATGTATAATGTATATTGGGGAAGGAATCGATTATCTTCATGTTAAAATTTGAATATTTAATTGGAGAAGTCGTGTAATTTTATTGGGACTCATAACATAAGGTTATGGATACAGTTTTAGAGAAATATGTATTGGATTAGTTGTGCAAATTTTTGAGGTGGTTGTAGCGCAAGGTTATTGGGGTGTCTATAAATATTGGGTGTCACCAAATGATCATTTTTTTACCTTTTTGCACATAACGAATCCTTAGGCATTCTTTGTACTAAAATTGTAAGGTAGATGTTTTAATATTAAATTTAATGGAATATAGAGTATTTTATATTAAAATTATGTAACATTTTTAAAGGTTTATTGGAGAAATTAATTAGTTCTTTAATTTATCTTACAGGGTAGCTAAGAATGAACATTCATTTACTCATGAAATAAGAAGGTTACATAGACTCAAGGATTCAGATATTGATCTTACTAATAAACATTGAGAAATTGAGGTATTCAATATACAAGTTTAGTAGTGTACACTTTTTAAGATTTCCATGAAACTTATGGATAATTTGGATTGATTACAACTCATATTGAAGGTGGGGTACTCAAAAAACTAATTATATCCATTAGTCATCGTAAGCTAGTCTAGGCTATATGTAGGTTAACATGTGAAATCTCAAAACTAGAGTACATTATAACCAATAATGCAAGACCTTAAGCTACATTATAACCAATAATGCAAGACCTTAAGCTACATTATACCCAATAATGCAAGACCTTAAGCTCTTCCTTAAGAGAGTAGATCTTAACATTAAATTAATCTGACTTATCCCTTTTGATTAACAAGGTTGTCCATTCCTGATTATGAAATAAATACTCGTGATTAATCAAGTTATAGAATCAAAGAATGTATTTCAAGTTCAAAGGCTAGGCCTACCTATACTTATAGGTCATGCAAGTGCCTACCTAAGTAAGTCTTACAATCTTAAATAATTTCTTATAGCAAGAACTCAACCAAGTCATCCTTGATTTCCTAACTTATGTAGTCATTCTAATGTAATCAAGACACTAAATCCAAGTCTCGTAATTCATGACATCTTATTACTAGACTCATTACCATTCATTCTTGGTCTTAATAAAGAATATGAAGGGTGGTTGTATTTCTTCTAGATCATAACATTTTAATGCATCTTCCTATGGGATAATGTGTAGTCTTAAGTTCACCTAAATCTAAATTAGGTAGACATATTAAGGAAGTTAATCTAGGATTCATTCAAGTGCTAAGTCCTACTTGGTATAACATAATTATAATTAAACTCAAGTCAAAATCCTAAAGCTAACGAAACATAATTATCTAAAAATTACATGTCAACAACATGTTCATGATCAACTTTTATAAACCTAAGCGTATCTAGATTATAGTCAAGATAAGGGATTAGATATTACCAATGTTTCATTAGTTATTTTCCTAGTTCTAAGGACTAGCCCAAGTATCAAATCTACTTTTTGATGATGGAACATAGTAAACAATGGGCCTTGTGAGTAATTTGTCTTAAGGCACATTAGTAAGATCCACACATATGCTGGGAAAAGGTGTGTTGTTCACCTTACATGGTATTTGTAATGTAAAATTAATATTATCTATGGTGCACCTATGGAATATAGGGATGCATGCATCACATGGGTTAGACATTCTTAGAGACATTTTGTATGATGTAACATTAGAACAAATATTTAATGTGGGTTTCCCATTGAAAAATATTTAATTTTAGAAAAAGTAATTATCTAAAAGGGAAAAATTACTACCAAAAAGTAATTTATGAGAGGGACGTGGTTTTGTAATCTCATGGTATTAAGCACATGGTTTTTGTAATACCACTCGATATTTTTATACAAGCTTATTTCTATAAAAGAAAGCACATGAATAGTTGTTGAGGTTGGATATCATAACCTTTAGCTTTTTGGCTAAGGTTGATCGAGCGTCTCTTATCAGTTACACATGTGAGGAGATGCTACAAGGTTCTTATTAATTTATTCACATGGAGTGCAATCAAGGAGCTTGATGTTTCAAAAACCATGTTTAGACTATACCATTATATTATAATCTTAATTCACAAGATAACACGTTAAAATTGTGAATGCTTTTGGAGGCTATGGTTGCCATTTTAACGGTTTTCTCAAGGTACAATTTATGTCATCTTGATGGAATTTTTTTATATTATTTTTCACTATGGAGTCTAAATTATTGCTTGTATTTTATTTCAAGGATTGTGCGGAAATAGTTTATTATCGTTAAAAAAAAAAATCTTTCATTTGATATTAGAGCCTAGTTATCATGTTGTGGGAGATCTCCCTATAATGGTTAACCCTTAGAGAAGTAGATGCTTGTGCATAATTGAATCCATGGTCTTACAAGAACATAATGAAGGGAGTTTTAACATTGCATGTGTGTTTGCAAACTTGGGTTATTGTACATCTAAGGATTGATGGAGATTTGGCAAGTGATTTTTCTATTAGGGCTCTTTTGTGAGGGTTTTGAGGGTATTTTTTTATTAGAGACCTCCTAAAGAAAATCAAACCTCACCATTGAGTTTAAAAGGCCAAAAACCTATGGATCTATATAGAAACTAACTATGTTTGAGCTAAAAAATCATCATTTGAAAGCCCTCATAGAATCTTCGACTCTAAGATTATGTAGTGACACAAAATATTTATAATTGTAAGATTGTATAGTCACTATTATTGATATTCAATACAACATATTCTATGGAATATTTCTCACTTGCATTAGTCTACACCCATAGGGAAAGTTTATATGAAGTTGCAAAAGAAAATTAATAAATTAAACAAGCTTGAAAAAATATGAGGAGGTTTGTGGGAATAAATGTTGACGTCATTAGGGACCGACATCATTCATATGGAAAACCAAACCTATAGGTCTATGGGCATCCCTTGGTTATAACTAGAGCCAATGGTAAAAAGCCACATGATAGATGCTCACAATCATCCCACTCCACTTAGGATCCAAAACTCCCCCTTGAGAAATTTATATTTCATAATAGAGGAATCTTTTTGTGAAGAGTGCAACTTTCACCCAAGGACTCTATTCTTTGTAGCTCTTTTAAAGTGTCGTGGTATTTGTGGCTTTTATAGATTGTATTGTTTTGGATATAAAATGTTAGTTGGAAGCCAATTTTTCTTTCCTTGTTTAGATAGGTCATATCTTGTGCCTGTGGCATCTAATTTTAGACTTTTTATCAATTATGAAGAGCATTTTTTGAATACTTTGTAGTTGATCATTGATCAAGTTTAATAGAGATGTTGATGTGTGATTTGTTCACTTGCATTCAATTTAAGATATTTGTTGGTTCCTTTTGTTAGATAGTTCAAATAACCAGAAGACAACTGAGAGGATGGGGGGTGAATCAGTTGTCACCAGATTACCAAAACCTTAAGCAATTAAAACTTTAATACCGGAACCCAAAATATCAATACCGGAATGCATAAACTAATTACCAAAATAGCAGATAAACCAATCAAGCATGAACAACAATTAGAGAATAAATACCATCCACATGACACCAAGATTTGTACATGGAAAACCCAATAAAGGGAAAAACCATGGTGGGAAGCCTACCCACAGTCAGATAATACTTTTGCAGTAAGTATGTGATTATAATTGAGGGGCCTACACTTGCAAGAAGGCCAACAACCTATAGCACACTACTCATCACAAAAGGAGTCTCACCGACTACATAGAAATCCATACTACAATCCGGAGGAAAGAATGAACTACAAGGATAGCATCTCCTATGCCTGAATATAGTTTCGGTTAAGCTCAATACCGAATGACTAAATCCTCTTACATAAACCCAACTCGATCACCAATGATCGACCAAATCCTCTGCATGAATGATTATTACATTATTCACTCTTATTCCATTCCATGATTATCTACAATGAGATCTTGCATCATATATATACAAACTCTCGACCACAAACAATAAGGTCGGCCACTAGACATAAATCAATTACATAATTACAAAACATGTTGGCCAAAGACCAAACAAATAATATCCAATCCATAAGACATTTTGGAAACGCATCGATAAGTCCAATCCACACATTACATTAAGTCGGTCCATAACCTAGATTAATCGGGACCCAATTTAGGTCCACACACGCTAAAGCAATTATCCCAATCAACTAAGTCTCGAACACGATCACCATCAGCATCCTGAATCTCCACTAGAAGTTGCACCAACACCACTTATGCATATCATCAAAGATCTTCAACAAAGCTTTGTCAGTGAAACCCTCGCCGGAACAACAAACAAAGCTTACCAGTATATAGGATAGCATTCGATCACTAGATCAAAACCAACTAACTGAACCTGAATCTAAGTAGCATGAATAAGCCAATTCCATAACCCAAACATATCGGAGTATGTCGGATCATCATGATCTAATCCAACCAAAAACCAAACAACCTATCGAGACCAGAAGGATACCGGTAAAGCAACCAAAATAGCTAGTGTTGACATCAATGACAAAACATCAATGCAACATAATCAATTCCTCGAAATGGCCAACAATCACCCCATTTGGCATTGATGACAACACTAGATGTGAAAAACATCCAAGTGCCAAGAAATGCCAAACAAGTCTCCCCTAATGGAAGACAACCAATAATCTCCCACACAAAGATATAGCAATGAAGTTCTGAAACAAAAACCAAACTCCCCCTGTGAATGATATCTCTATAAAGCTCTGTTTTTCACATATATCTCCCCCTTTGACTTCAATGCCAAAAATCTGACAAAAAAAACAAAGAAAACACAAAAACCACTGAATCACAAGGCTAACTACTCCCCCTGAGTAGTAGCATCCCCACATCAATCCAAAAAGAATGATATCTCTGATAATGCATACCAGACTGATGCCAAAAAGCATCAATCAGTTATGTGTCGGAGGGGCAGAAACCCCTAATCCGTCTCTCAGGTTCTCAAATGATTCTTTAGGCAAAGGTTTAGTGAAAATGTTTGCAATCTTCTCTTTAGTGTTCACATAAACCAGTCGAACATCATTTTCTTCCACCTTCTCCTTCAAAAAGTTATACTTGATAGATATGTGCTTTGTCTTAGAGTGAAATACCAGATTCTTTGATATGTTAATAGCAGCAGAGTTATCGCAGTGAATAACTATTGGTCCAATGCAATGCACTTTAATATTCTTCAACATTTGCTTCATCCATAGAACTTGTGTAGAGTTAGTAGCAGCAACAACATACTCAACTTCAGCAGTAGATAAAGAAGTACATGATTGTTTCTTGTTGATCCATGAAACCAACTTCTCTCCAAGAAAGAAAGCTCCACTAGAAGTACTTTTCCGGTCATCAACATCACCTGCCCATTCTGCATCTGTGTATGCACATAAAGTAAAGTCATCATCCTTAGGGTACCATAAACCATATTCAGATGTACCTTGCAAATATCTAAAAATTCTTTTCACCTCACTCTCATGATTCTCTCTAGGATCACTTTGATATCTTGATGCAATACAAACAACATTCATTTCAGGCTCAGTTTGAGTCAAACATAGTAGACCTTCAATCATACACCTGTATCATGTAGGATTTACCGGTGCAGATTCATCTCTCCTTGACAATTTTTCACTTGTGACCATAGAAGTACTTACCGGTTTAGAGTCTACCATACCAAATTTCTTCAACAATTCCCTAGCATACTTACTTTGACAGATGAAAATACCTTTGCCAATCTGAGTAATCTGCAAACCTAAGAAAAAATTCATTTCCTCAATCATAGACATTTCAAATTCTTTCTCCATATTTTTAGAAAATTTCATGCACAACTTATCTTCACCTCCAAAAATGATGTCATCAACAAAAACTTCAATAATCAATATATCATCATCAATGACTTTATAATATAGATTACTGTCAGCATTACCTTTAGTGAAACCAAGATTCAAAAGACATTTATCTAATCTTTCATACCAAGCTCTAGGTGCTTGTTTCAATCCATATAAAGCTTTCCTTAACCTCCAAACCATGTTTTTATCATCTGAAAGTGAAAAACCATTAGGTTGCTCAATATAAACTTCCTTATCAAGATCCCCATTCAAAAAGGCACACTTAACATCCATCTGATAAACCTTGTAGTTCTTATGTGTGGCATAGGCAAGAAATAATCTTACAGCTTCAATCCTAGCTACAAGTGCAAAAGGTTCACCATAATCAATTCCTTCCTTCTGAGAATATCCTTTACAAACCAATCTAGCTTTATTCCTTATAAATTGTCCATCTTCATTTAATTTATTCCTAAAAACCCATTTAGTTCCAATAACATTCTATTTTTAGGCCGGGGAACTAAAGTCCATGTGTTATTCTTCTCAATCTGATCTAATTCTTCTTCCATAGCTTTCATCCAACATTCATCTTTACATGCTTCAATTACTAATACCGGTTCAACTTAAGAAATTAAACATACCTCGTTAGTTGCCAATCTCCTTCTTGTCATCACTCCACTTTTCTTATCCCAAATGATCTAATCTTCTGAATGATTCATCCTTACATACCTAGGAGTCTTATGATTCTCTGTTCTGATGGTATGATGAAAGAATAAGTATACGGTAGATTACTGAGAGGGGGGGGGGTGAATCAGTAAATAGAAAAACTGATACAAACTTCCCAAACTCAAATTCAAACATACAAAGTAAACTTATCAATGAAATACCACTGTCAAGATCAATACTCATAAGAATACCGATTGACTGTTACAACAACTTAACAGTAAACAACATTTAACTTGTAAACATCCAAATGATTTATCATATGCCAATGTTGCATTTCTCAATGCTTTCGGTTATCATGCCTCATCAGAAAATAGTTAAATAGTTAATCATAAGATCATAACTACAAAAACATTCACCACATGACAGAAGTATTTATACATGGAAAACCCAAATAGGTAAAAACCACGGTGAGATGGGACTCACAAGATAATATCTGAACTATTTTGAAGTTTTCCCTATTAGGAGCCAAGCCTATTACAGCTTTTACAAAAGTCCTGTTAAGAACTGATCTTGTTAGGAATCACTCGGTTAAGGGATTGACTACAAATGCCTTGTTAGAAGCAAATACCTTGTAAGGAGTAACCTCGGTAGAGGATTTAAAAATCCAATCTAATGGACCACCTTGTTAGAGGATTTAATAAGTAACCAAGCTTGTTAGAGCTTACCTGGTTAGGGGATTTCAATTCTGCTGTAATTGTTAGAAAACAACAGGAGTTTCTTGATCTGTCTAAATAACACTACACTTGCTTGATCAGATCCATTTAAGCTTTTATCTGCCTTTACTCAAACTGCAGACTCATTCTCCGGTTTGGCAACCACACACTCAACTGATTTCTGCCAACTCTAAACAAAACAACTTCATCGACCTTAAATACAAATCAATTAGGGCGGTAACACAATAAAAATCTAATCCTCTCATTGAGATTACAAACAAGTCGGTACAAGCATGACCGTTGGATTTCATAGCAATCTCTAAACATCAATCAAGAAAACCTCAACTACTCCTTGATTACCGCTTCATCAAGCTTAGTAACTCATCACATGTTTTGCATTAGATGCTATACACTTTGCTCATTCCCTAGACAAACAATCGGGCCAAAACATTTTGAACTTGTCTTCATACAATGACCTTGCGTGTTACCATCATTACCGCTCAACATCAAATCATAAACCAACATAACCAATTCAACAACCTTAATCGGTTAGGGTTTAACAAAAACAACTGGTAGGGTTTACCGGTTACATAACATAGAAAGGTTTTAACCTTTTACTCTAATTATCGGTTCAACTCACAAACTTACATACTGGTTTACAATAACCTTCACAAAGCTCTTCCTACCAGTTATAAGGCAATATCAACAATATCATTACCGGTTTAATTGACATCAATGACAACATAACATATCATAAATGCAATCTTCATGCAAATGCCAATAGTCTCCCCCGTTCCAACAATCTCCCCCTTTGGCATTGATGGCAATACAAATATCAACACCATTTCTTTGTTGTTGTGATTGTGAATAGGAATCCTGGTTTATATTACTAAGTATTCACATGCTCTATCTGTCTTCAGTCTGTCACTGGTTTTCCTTCCCATAATCACATAATTCTTCTCCCCCTTTAACAACAATGCCAAATTGAAAGTAAAACATGTAATGTCAAATTTTCACTGTGCATCAACAACATACTGCAACTTGATGCTCCCCTTATGGAATACATCCACTTCTACATCAACCCTTGTAAAATTCTGCAAGTGATTCAAGGACTGATGCAATCAACATCATGTTCAACTAACTTAATGAAGAGGGACAACCCCTAATTGACTTCTAAGATACTCAAAAGTAGTCTTAGGCAAACGTTTGGTAAAAATATCTGCAAGCTACTCCTTGGTAGAAGCATGCTTTAAGATAACATCTTTGATCTGAACTTTTTTCCCTCAAGAAATGATACTTCAATTCAATGTGCTTGGTTCATGCATGCAAAACAAGATTCTTGGAAATATTTATGGCACTTGTGTTATCACATAAAATCTTTATAGGTTCTGAAATCTTCATCTTAAAACCTTCCAAAATGTGCCTCATCCAAATAGTTTGTGTCCAATTCATATAAGCTGCAACATACTCAGCTTCAGCAGTAGATTGTGAAGTACAACTCTGCTTTTTACTACTCCATGAAACAAGCCTTCCTCCAAGAAAAAATGCTCCATCAGTTGTGCTTTTTTGATTATTAACATTTCCTGCCTAATCAACATCTGTGTATGCCTTCAAATCAAAGTTTCCTCCATATGGATAACATAATCCATAGTCAACATTACCTTTTAGGTATCTAAAGATTCTATTGGTTGCTATCAGGTGTGTCTCCTTAGGATTCTTCTGGAATCTAGCAACTATGCCAACCGCATGGGCTATGTTCGGTCTGATGTGAACAACATAGTGCAATTTACCAATCATTGACCTGTATTCCTTCTCATCAACAGACTTAGATTCATCTTCCTTGGACAACTTACAACTTGTAACCATTGGTGTCGCAACTAGTTTACAGTCACTCATGCCAAATGTCTTCAAAACCTCTTTCACATACTTAGACTGTGTAATTAAAATACCATTCTTCATTTGTTGTATCTGCAAGCCTATGGAATTTTTTATTTCCCCTACTAAAGACATTTCAAACTCATTTTTCATTTCATCTGCAAAATTGTTGATCATGACATCATTACCTCCAAATATAATATCATCAACAAATACTTCACCGACTAGTATTTTATCTCCTTCAAACTTGAGATATATGTTACTATCATCATTGGTTCTCAGAGAGCCTATCTTCATTAGATGTGTATGAAGCCTTTCATACCATGCTCTAAGTGCCTGCTTTAATCCATATAAAGCCTTATGCAATCTGCATACCATGTCTTTCTCATTAGTCAAAGCATAACCATTTGGCTACTCTATGTATACCTCTTTTTTTAATATCCCATTCAAAAATGCAGACTTAACATCCATCTGATATACCTTGAACTTTTTATGGGCTGCAAATGCAAGTTCTGACACCTTCTAGTCTTGCTACTAGTGCAAAAGTTTTGCCACAATCTTCTCCTTCTTCTTGAGCATAACCCTTGCAGACTAATCTTGCCTTGTTGTGAACTACAACACCATCTTCATTCAACTTGTTCATGTATACCCATTTAGTACCTATAACATTCTTATTTACCGGTCAAGGTACTAGGGTCCAAGTGTTGTTCTTCTCAATTTGATCCAATTCCTCCTCCATAGATTTAACCCAATGATCATCACCAAATGCCTCCTTAGCAGTTCTTTGTTCAATGGTGGAGATCAAGCAAGAATTCTCTCTAATTCTTCTTTTGGTCAGCACTCCAACATCCTTATCTCCAATAATTTGCTCAGGATTGTGATTCAGTCTCACATATGTAGGTATAACATGATCATTATCTTCAAGTTCAGCTTCTTCATTGTCAACATCTTCTTCTGAATTTATCTATTTCAGTTGGACTGGTGCATCAGAATTTGCTTTGCTGGTTTCAGATTTCACATTTTCTGGTTCTAAAAACAAAAAGCAAGGATCTTCATCATTTTTCTCTGAACTGGTTCCTTCTGAGACTTCAAGAAATTCATCCACTCGAACATCAACACTCTCAATAATTCTCTGTGTCCAGTTGTTAAAACATTTGTAGGCCTTACTCTTGGTGGAATAGCCAAGAAATATGCCTTCATCACTCTTAACCTCAAATTTGTTAATGTAATCACCTCTCCGAATAAAACATTTGCTTCCAAATATCTTAAAATAGCTAACATCAGGTGATCTTCCATACCAATATTCATAAGCAGTATTTTCCTTACCTCTCTTTACCAGAACCCGGTTCATTATGTAGACAGTTGTGCTGATAGCTTCTCTCCAAAAGGTTTTTGCTACACCTCCTTATATCAACATTGTCCTAGCAACGTCAACAACTGACCGATTGTTCTTTTCTGCCATACCATTTTGTTGTGGTGTCCTTGGTGCAGAAAGTTGTTGTTTGATACCATTCTCTTCACAGTACCTAGTGAATTCCTCAGAAGTAAATTCACCACCTTGATATGTCCTTAGAAATTTTATCTTCTTACCACTCACTTTCTTAGCTAAGGCCCTGAATGCCTTGAACTTACCAAAATCTTCAGTGTTATCCTTCAAGAATGTGACTCACATCATCCTTGAGCAATCATCAGTGAGAATCATAAAATATCTGTCACCTTGAATGCTTTTTGTTCTTATTGGTTCACAAATATCTGTATGAACCAAATCTAACAAGTGCTCTGCTGAAAAGGATTTGCTTTTGAAAGTTGAAGAAGTCATCTTTCCTAACTAACATTCTTTGCAAAGAGAATTAACCGGTTTGTCTAGCTGAGGTAGACCTCTTACTGTCTTAGAATTGCTCACTTTAACAATATTGGTTGCCAACAATGCTTCAAGTTCCACTAAGTTGTCTTCATCATCAACATCTCTGCTGGACCTAGATTCATAGCTATGGCTGGTATCTCTACTTCTTCTCACAGATGGGTTAGAGACAAAAGCTCTGAATGCAGATTCAAATTTTTGTACACTACCATCATAGTCATTTAATTCAAAAGCAGTAAGTTTGCCAATAATAGAGTCAAGAGATACCTTTGTCTTGTCAACGGACTTCAGCTCCTGAATAGCTGCAACTCAAATAGCATAGACCGGTAGCAGGGTTATCAGAACCTTACTGATTATTGTGGCATCTTCCACTTTCCCTCCTGCACTCTTAATTTCACCGACTATCTCTTTTATCCTTTGACCATACTGTTGGATATTCTCACCTTCAAACATCCTCATGTCATCAAATTTTCCTCTTAGACTCTCTTCTTTAGCAATCTTAACATGTTCACCGCCGCTATAAATTTCTTCAAGTTTTTTCCATACTTTATTTGCAGTTTTAAGACCATGAACATCTACATATTCAACATCAAACATGGAACTGATAATAGCCTCCAATACTTGATGATTTTCTTGATGTTATTTCTTCGGATCATCAGTCAGAATCCCAGTAGGTGCAATATACTTAGTATCTACATGATCCCCATACTGACTTCCCAGACTCTTGATGTAAATCTTCATTCTATCGCTCCATATCCTATAGTTTTCTCTGTTGAAATTCGGACCTTCCTTCTTCATCATGATCTAGCAGATCTTTTCCTCAAGTTTTTAGGCTTAGACCTTAGAGGACCTGAGATGCTCTGATACCAATTGATGGTATGATGAAAGAATAAGTATCCTTTAGATTACTTAGAGAGGGGGGGTGAATCAGTAAATAGAAAAACTAATACCAACTTCCCAAACTCAAGTTCAAACATACAAAGTAAACTTATCAATGAAATACCACTGTCAAGATCAATACTCATAAGAATACCGGTTGGCTGTTACATCAACTTAACAGTAAACAACATTTAACTTGTAAACATCCAAATTCTTTATCATATGCCAATGCTTCATTTCTCAATGCTTCCGGTTATCATGCCTTATCAGAAATAGTTAAATAGTTAATCATAAGATCATAACCAAAAAAACATTCACCACATGACACAAATATTTATATGTGGAAAACCCAAATAGGTAAAAACCACGGTGATATTTGACTCATAAGATAATATCTGAACTCTTCTAAAGTTAGCTCTATTAGGAGCCAAGCCTGTTAAAGCTTTTACAAAAGTCTTGTTAAGAACTGATCCTGTTAGGAATCACCCGGTTAAGGGATTGACTACAAATGCCTTGTTAGAAGAAAATACCCTGTAAGGAGTAACCTTAGTAGAGGATTTGAAAATCTAATCTAATGGACCACCTTATTAGAGGATTTAATAAGTAACCAAGCTTGTTAGAGCTTACCCAGTTAGGGGATTTCAATTCTACTGTAATTGTTAGAAAACAACAAGAGTTTCTTGATCTATTTGAATAGCGCTACACTTTCTTGATCATATCCATGTAAGCTTCAATCTACCTTTACTCAAACTACAGACTCATTCTCTAGTTCGACAACCACACACTCAACTGATTTCTGCCAACTCTTGCCAACTCTAAATAAAACAACTTCATCAACCTTAAATACAAATCAATTAGGTTGGTAAACAACAAAAATCTAATCCTCATCTAAATTACAAACAAGTCGGTACAAGCATGATTGTTGGATTTCATAGAAATCTCTACACATCAATCAAGAAAACCTCAACCGCTTCTTGATTACCGCTTCATCGAGCTCAGTAACTCATCATGCATTTTGCATTATATGCAATACACTTTTCTCATTCCCTAGACAAACAATCATGCCAAAACATTTTGTCTTCATACAATGACCTTACATGTCATCATCATTACCGCTCAACATTAGATCATAAACCAACATAACCAATTCAACAACCTTAATCGGTTAGGGTTTAACAAAAACAACTGGTAGGGTTTACCAGTTACATAACATAGAAAGGGTTTAACCTTTTACTCCGATTACCGGTTCAACTCACAAACTTATATACCGGTTTGTAATAACCTTCACAAAGCTCTTCCTACCAGTTATAAGACAATATCAACAATAACAACAATATCAACAATATCAACAATATTATTACCGGTTTAATTGACATCAATGACAACATAATATATCATTAATGCGATCTTCATGCAAATGCCAACAAGTAAAGCAAATGAGGAAACCAAAGAAGACAATCGCACAAATTCAACCCACAACACCAGATGTATGAGGAAAACCCAATATGGGAAAAACCTCGGTGAGAAATATTGTTGGAGACTACTGCTCCAATCCAGCCTCACAAGAAAAACATTGGATTACAAAGATTTAGGACACCAACCCAAGGAGCATCAACCCCTTCTAATTTAGGGCACCAACCCAGGGAGCACCAACCCCTGCACCAAGCTCCAACTTGGTGATGTATATTGAAATACAATTTAGATACAGTTAAGGATTCTTGTTGCAAATGAATTTTGTAACTCTTGATCAAATAGGTCTTTGTCGGTTAATAGTCTTCTCTTCTTTACTAGATCTCACACTACTAGTTAACAAATTTCTCTCTGATTCTCGACCTCTCTTCTCTTTCTCTCATAGCCTCACAACACACTATGTCACACTTGGATACCTTCTTGATCACTCACACTTCACCGATTTTCTCAAGTGTTAGACCTGCTAAAGTTATACCGGTACTCTATCACTGTTGGTTAAACCGTCTCACCAGTTTGCTTGTTAACTTTCTCTGCAACTTAGAATAACCTCTAAGGGAGATGATTCTTCTATGCACTCAATCTCTCTTCACTCATCTTCTTCTCCTCAAGCATCATCCTTTTCTGTTTCGAGCACATGTATTTATAATCGTGGATTCCTGCCAAGAACATATTCAAACACTGTCGTGTTAGGTTTTCCTTCTCCAACTCGATCCGAATACGGTTTGATTTTTTTCTAGGGATAAGATCTTCCTGACATCAATCAATCACCAGCAAAGCTTTGCATTGCAATGTGAGTTTTCTAAATCTGGAGGTCTGCACCATGCTTTTCTCTGTCATTCACCATTAATGGCTTTGTTGTTTCCTTCACCAAACAGGTACAAAGATCAAATCTTCTTGCAAGATCAGTTCAGTTGCTTTGTTAGCTTTCCTTCCTCGAGCCGCAATCCTCTAGCATCCTCCATGACTTGCAGGTTCCTCATAAAAGCCAACATGCTTGCAAATTTGTTACATCGATGCACACTCCACCAACCTGTGCAATACCTCCACTTGGAATCCAGCTTTCATGCTTGTCGACATCCACCTTTGCTTAGATTCCTATGTCGGATTGACATACTTTGTCAACCAAGGTTAAGTACCAGTTTAGTTTGCATTACCGGTATGACCATCAAACATCCTCTTTGTTCTGTTCATCAGTTGTTGTGTCTTTATAACAAACAAGCAACCTTCATCCTGATTTATGCCTTACCAGTAAGCCTTCTTTACCGGTAGATGACACAAGTCACATTTATCAGTATCCTTCCTTTTGTCTTTCTCTTCTTATACCTTTCACCATTTCTTACTTATCGATGACCTAGCCAAACCAGTTGACATCAATGACAACTTAATGCCGAATTGCCAACATATGGCACAAAGTTCAGGTTGCCTATGAATAACTTCTTGCATGTGTATAAGTTTATTCAAAAAAATGAATGGGATATACTTGCGCCAATGGAAGAAAGGATGGAAAAAATTTTAGAGGTTGATGAAATCATAAATGATGCCCACAAAAGAAACATAAAGCTACAGTAGTGAAGCAAATATCTTTTTGATAAAAGAGCTTCAAATAGAAAATTTGAGGTGGATGATTTAGTTTTACCATGGAATGCAAGAGGCCAAGACAAAGGAAAACATGGTAAGTTTGAGGCTCTGTGGCTCGATCTGTATGTTGTTGTAGAAAAACATGGTGACGATTCCTATTTCCTTGAAAACATGAATGGTGAAATGAAAGAATTGCCAGTGCATGGACAGTTCCTGAAGCATTTCTTTGCTTAAATCTTTCTTCCATGCACAATATTTTAGGGTTTGTACATATGTTAGGTTTGTGTAAATATCTCCTATGTTTTCTGAGGTGGTTCGCTCTCCCAGAGATCTGAATTCTCACTTTGATCCTGTGAATCAAACGTCCCCAACCAGAGCCACTATTGGCAGTGCTATTTTTCCTATAATAGAGTCTTCTGTGTTTCTAAAATGTCCTCGCTGGTAGGGTTTTATAGGGGTTTAAAATTTTTCTAAGTGGCCTTTCATTTATCCTCGACTCTGTTATAATTCTTTGTTGACTATGAATAGTCGGTCTTTGCATCTTAAGTTATTCATCGAAGGGTTCCAAGTCATGTGTATACCAACCCCGCATGCTAGGTTTTACCTTTTGAGCTAGTTGCTTTTAGTTTTTCAAAGGGTTCAATGATTTGAGTGTAAATCCCATGTTTTAAAAAACTAAGTGTCCTAGGTTTGCTCGCGTTACAACCCCTTTACCCCTTAGTAAGTGACCACGTGTTAAAAAAAATCACTTAAGTTCACCCTTGTGTTCTTGGTCACTGCAGGATAGCGAAATTGTTGTTTAGGAGCCCTTAGTTCCTATCCCGCAGGTCATTTGTTGTGAGTTTTCAGAGGCTAGGGGATAGCGGGAAGTTTATTTAATGATAAAATTCTTATCCCACAAAGTATTTGGTATGGCCAGCTCTGGCGTGCAGGATAGCAGGATGTGCTTTGAAGAAAAGAAAATAGACTCCCGCAAGCAGTGCAAGAGGAAAGAAATGTTCATGCGGGATAGCGGAAACTAAAGAAATGAAGTCCGGCTACCCCACGAGGTGCTATCAAGAAGGACAATCCCATTGTGGGACAACAAGATACAAAGGGGAGCAAAGAAGCCTTGTGGTTTTATAGAAATTAAAGCAATGGTGCTTTGTGGGATAGTGGGATACAAATAAAAAAAGACAAAGCTTCCCCCCCGCAGAGACCTAATAGACAAAAGAAATGCACTATGGAATAGCGGCAGAGAGTGCTAAAGGAACAAAACGCCATCCCATTGTGTTGAAGGTAGTAGAGTTAAGACTCTGTGGGATGACTTTCATGTGCAAAGAAATGAGGCATCACTATCTCATAGGGAGGAAAGCATGAAGACATCAAAGAAGATAAACATGAAAGACGTGATGCGGGATAGCGAGAAAGAGTCAAGATGCTTAGAAATGGGTTCCTCACAAACTTAAAGGAGTAACAAGGAAAGTAAAGTGGGATAGCGGGGTAAGTATTTTGCCTTCCCTACCATCCCATGAGTGTTTTAGGAAGAACGAAGGGATGTTGCGGGACAACAAACCGGTAGAGTAGCAATGAAGCCCTACTATCCCGCGGGGTGAATAGCAATAAAGAGAAGACACTGTGGGATAGAAAGTAACAAGGAATTAGTGAATTCCCACTATCTCACAGCCTGAAGCAAGGCATAATGATGATTGTGCGGGATATTGAATAACAAGGAAACACGGGGACCTCGCCATCCCGCAGAGGTCATAATTCCATAAAAGTGGCAATTTAAGGCTATGAATTTTGGTACGTTTTCAAAGGTGGCAGAGTAATATGAGAGGGGAGGCATGTCAGCAGTCAAAAGCATCAACATGAGATCTAGTCCATTCATCTGAGGATCAACGGTAGCATTTGGATTTTGAAAGCCACCAACCAACCGAATCTTTCATGTATGGAGCAATGGTGATTCATCTGTGGGCAATAAGAGCAAAGTTCATTTCTCACCCTACGATTGATGAGCTAAGAATAGAGTGAGAAAAGGAGAAACAAAAGTGATTAAAGCATCTCTAGAGTTTTCAATGGCACCCATTTGCATCCAAACCAGTAAGTTAACACTTCAAGCCTCTCTTTGTGCTTTTGTAGGGAAATTTGTGATCATTCATGTGAATTTGTCTGAGCTTTGCCATAGTCATAAGAAGAGGTTTGTCTATATAATGTGTTTTAAGGGTTTGATATTCTCAGATATAGTAATGGCCTCTCCAGTTGATAAAACCACTCCCACTACTTCGCAAGAGATTCCCAAAGTAGGAACAAGCTCTTCTCAGCTTGAGATTACCCATGAAATATCAACTGTACCGACATAAATAACTTTTACAACTAGGTCGGCAACAAAACCCTAAGAATTACAACATAGATCATCACAGATCTTTACAACTCATTATAGATCCCCATATGGATCATTACAATCAATTACAAATCAATATCAACCATTCAATGACCATAAGTCGTCATAGCAAGTCAATCTGATACAAAGTCAAACACTTAGCACATTCCCAAGAAATTTCATCTTAATCACGCCATGACATAATTCAAACACTTCACGCAGGTTGTGCCACGTCATCATCAATATGTGAACTTGATGTAGATCACCGCCAAACCAAAAATCATTACCGGTTAAGAGAATTCTTTACCGGTCCTTAAACCTTAGTAAAATTTTAACAGAATTTATAAACATAACTTTCGATTGTCACATCATGATGTGGTTCCAGTTAGATACATGTTACAATGATAAAAACTCACATTCAAAACTGCAAAGCCTCAATCATCACCAATCGCTAGATACAATCAAAATATTTCCTCATTTATCAGTTAAGGTCCTAATTCCCAGTTTCTTGACTCTTTACCGGTAATCTCTCTCTGGTATAACAAAATATTTAGATGACACAATACAACATAAGTAAACATCTATAGACATGAATAAAAATTAGTTGCCATCAATGACAACACAAATAACTGATCAAATTCATCCATCATGCAATCTCAATCTCTTCATCACAATGTCATCACAAACAGTCTTTTACCGGTTTAGTCATCATTCTCCATCTGTATCAGTTATGCCAAACATGCCAACAGGCTCAAACCACACCATAAATTACAAAATATAACCATACACACTACAATATTACATGCAGACCAAAACAATGTCAGCTAAGACATAGTATGGACCTAAATCACCACCTCAAACATGAAACACCTCCAAGAATTATCCCTCGAACATCTGCAACATGCTACAATCATCATGTCGGCCAAGAACATGAAGAACACTACCATACCAAGGAAAATCATCAACAACGCGCACAACAATCAATGCAAACCACCAACACAAATAGGACACGATCTAGAAACATCCACAAGCATGATGAATTACCATAACAACAACCGCAACATCACCACTTACTAGAATCATCATCATCATCATCATTATACCAAACTTCAAGAACACTAATTGAATTGATTGTCAAACTGAAAGATACACTTGTGAACCTCCAAATCATGAACCATCTGAATTGAGGGCACACTAGGACATCCCAAACACTCTACCAAATCCACAAACCAAGATATTGCAACTCGGAGCAAAATCCAACATACTAATCAACACTGAATAACTGAAAAACCAACCACAATATTGAATCACATAACTCGATCAAATATCCATGCAAACCACTGAAACTTCAGTTAAATCAACCAGAGATACTTATCTCAAAACCCTTTAATCCACAACAACACATCTACAATACACTGGCCAAACCAACATAGTTAATCTGACTGCAACACTGTAACACAAAGAGGAATATGTTGACAACAATGACAACACATCACTCAAGCATATATTTGTACAATATCCCAACAATCTCCCCCTTTGGTATTGATGGAAATATATGACATGAAAAAAAAATCAATGACATAGATAAGAACAACTCTCAACAATCAACAATCTCTCCCTGAGATCAAGCATATGATATGATAGTTTTTCACATGATTCTCTCCCCCTTTGACATCAATGCAAAAACACATATTTGCAAACCACAAAAATCACTAAACTGAACATCTGAATCACAAAACTGACTACTCCCCTAAGTAGTAGCCACCACTCATCAATCTAGATCACAAGATATCTCTGTGAAATTCACCGAACTAATACAACTCAATACATCTTAGTTCTTATCAGGAGGGGAAATCACCCCTAGCTTCTTATTGAGATACTCAAAAGTATCCTTCTGAAAACGCTTTGTGAAGATGTCTATAATTTGTTCCTTTATACACACATACTCCAATATGACTTCCTTTTCATTTACCTTCTCTTTTAAGAAATGAAACCTAATTGATATATGCTTACTCTTGGAATACAACACCAGATTATTAGAAATATTCATAACACTTGAATTATCATAGTATTGTTGTCCTCAATTTCAGTGTGGCTAAAATCGTGAGGCAGCCCTATGAAACCGGTCTGTTTCGTACCTCATGTCCTCCGGGAGAGGTTGATCGACTCTGTCAATTAGCTCCTTTTACTTTTCGCCTTTTGTTTTTCTTGTTTTTAAGTTCTTTTATTTTTTGTAGTTTTGCCTGCAAGTCGGACTTTAAAGTCCAACCTACAAGGACTTTTCCCTTGCACATCGGACTTTAAAGTCTGATGTGCAGGTTAACAATAGAGGCTTGCATGTCGGACTTTAAAGTCTGCTTGCAAGAAATTTTAACCCGCATGTTGGACTTTAAAGTCCGACATGCATGGCTCACTTAGTAATTAATGAATGTCATTAATTGCTTAAAATGAGGGTTATTTATTAAATCTCGATTCTTTTTTCCCTCATTTTACTTGCTAATTTTTCCTCCTTGCGTGCCTTCCTGCTCTTCTCCTCTGTTTTCGCTCCTGATCGTCTTGTTGATTCAACAAATTCCGTCAATCACCTTGGTTGAGGTAGGTTTTCTTTTTTTTCATTTCGGGTTTTGTATTCATGTTGGCATCTCCTTTGTTTTCCGTTTTCTTTCTACCTTCTTTTCTGAGATCAAAGGGTGCTTCGGATTTTAAAATCTGATTGCCCCTAATATTTTGTCTTTCCTTTCCTTCACCTGCATGTTGGGTTTCAAATCCTGACATACAGGCTGATGGACCAATATGTTTCCTACATATCGGACTTTAAAGTTCGATATGCAGAAGAGATCCTTCCTGCTAACAATTTGGGTTTCAAAACCCAATGTGTTAGCAGGAGGATTATGTCTCTCATATCGGACTTTAAAGTCTGATATGTAAGTCAGGTTTGTTCGATTGACATGTCAAGTTTTAAAACCCGACATGTCAATCTTTGTTCTTCCCCAAGCACATCAGACTTTAAAGTCTGATGTGCACGTCCTTTGAGCATACTTCATCTGCACATCGGACTTTAAAGTCTGATGTGCTAACAGTTTTTCCCCAACTTGTAGATTGGACTTTAAAATCCGATATGCAAGGAAGATGTTTTGCCCCTAAGTCCAATGTGCAAATTTTGATACTTTTTTCTCCGACCTGCCATTTTTTGGCATTTTTGTTCCCAAGTCCATTCTGGCTCCGAATTCTTGATCCATTTGATAAAATTCGGTTTTTTGATGATATTGATTGTCAAAAATGCTAATTCCTGGTGTTGGATGCAGTCCTTTGCAAATGTCAAAGCCCTCTCAAGACAAATTAGAGCCTTCCTCAAATCAATTGGAATCCTCACCAAGCAAACCATCAACAAAAAAGATGAAGTACAAGTATGATAAATACTTGAATATTTATCTAGAAAGCTCAATTGACTCCAATATCAAGGAGATAAAGGATACAAAAATTGGTCATGTCAATATGCAGGAGTTCATTGATCAATTTGAGAAATCTCCTTCATGCTTGACAAACTTGATCAAATCAGAGCTGCACAAATATGCTTCCTTCCCAGTTGCAGCTAATGATCCAGACTTTGTACTTGCAGTGGCAGATCATTTTGATACAAATATAAGACAAGTAAAATATGTCGATCAAAATATGGTTATGACATTAGACAGTGTTTTCTTTAACAATGTATTCAAGGGCTCTCTAGTTGAGGAAGTGGCTGACATTACTCAAGAAAGTGCTCAAGAATATTTTGAGAAAAATGAGGGAAAGTGTAAGAAAGTAATTAATACAGTTTTTCTCTCTACTACTAGAAATTCTACCACTTCAAGATGGCCAAAGTATTTCCATAGAAGTGACTTCAATGAGGAATATAATGATATTGTTACCATGTTGGCATGGGTAAAGGGTCTAAAAGATTCTCACTATTTTCAAAGCTGGATGTGTTATTATATGAATATAATCAGGAAAGGAGCTACCAAGATAGATTGGGATGAGCAGATCAATGACGCACTATGTGCACAATTGAAGGAGGTCAAAATAACACTCAAATTCTATATGACCTCATACCTTGTATATGCAACCGCCTCCATGAGGCAATATCCAAGTTTATCTACAAAAGGTGACAACATGTTAGTATATGTCTGGAATTATTATGATCAACTCACAATCAATAATCAAGAGAGTCATTTGAGGAGAGTCAATGATGCTTTCTTTGTTGTATGTAAGTGTATGTTTGATAAAGACTTGCAGAAGAAGAGACTGTTAGAAGCAGCATATAGCAGGGTTTCTCATTTTGGATGTGTTTTTTCTTCAATTGCCTACATTCACTTACATCCAGATAGGATGTTTCTTGGGAGAACATTTCATTTTGCCAAGATATCCATCTGACAAAATTATACTCATGGAATTATGTCGGGAACGAATTTATGTGCATGAAAAGCAGTCACAAGCTCATAAGACTGGCTTAAAGTTCCCAGAATCTATTGGGTGGTATTCAGTTATGACTAATCCTAAGGCTAAGAACATGGAAGAGGACATGCAATGGAATATCATGAGGAGGTTCAAAGCTCGAAATAATTTTGATTTTCATGGCATAAAAAATAAGCTCAAAAGAAACTACACTCATGTATTCAGGTTTGAAGACGTATGGGTAGATTGCCAGGATGAAGAAGACATAAAGAGAATGGATTTCAACTCCTTACATTGGAGCAGATTGAAAATCTGGATTTGGCCAAAATCCCGATGACCATGGAGGATACTGATGACATAATAGACCTAGTCTATTATGAACGGAAAATTATTGATTCTCCAGTCCCGCCTGTGCAATGGTCAAAGAAGGAGAGTAAA
This sequence comes from Cryptomeria japonica, assembly GCF_030272615.1. Lineage (NCBI taxonomy): Eukaryota > Viridiplantae > Streptophyta > Pinopsida > Cupressales > Cupressaceae > Cryptomeria > Cryptomeria japonica. Next base: position 554,352,928 of record NC_081414.1, on the reverse strand, counting down.
TCTATTACTCAAAGAATCGCCCCTATTTTGGTGAATGCCAATGCATGGCTACTAAAGAAGAAGACCAGAATGAAACAACTTCCTACCAGTTCCGGTGATGATGACAACAGTGAAGGTCCAGTTGGTAAAACAACTACAGCCGAAACAAGGACCAAAAGCAAAGTGGATCTGCAGGGACCACCCTCAATCCCTTCGACACAATCTAAGGGAAAAGGACCTAAAATCAAACTCACAATCAAAGGGTCTAAAAAAGGTGAGTCTTCTTCAGTAGTGCAAGAGACAACAACAAAGGAGCCAGAGAAGCAGTTTATTGAGGAAACTGAGAAGGAAAAAGAACCAGAAGAAGGGGAAATTCCTCAACAAGAGGAAGCACGGCTTGAACAACAAGCACATCAAGGAGAGAGTAATAATCCCACCACCTCACATGTATCAACTCATTCAGGGGTTGTTATTCATTCTATTGAATCTGACTCAGATCAAGAAGATGAGGGATTTGATGATGAAGAGTTAAATATGGAAATGCAACATTTAGAGACTGTGCAACAATATGTCACACTATCCAGTTTTTCCAATTTGGATGATATTCCTTCAACCATTATTGAATACTCAATGTTGGATTTTACTGAAACTATGGAGCAAGCATTTGCAGAACAACAAATGGTGACTTTACCTTCTACAACGATCATAGAAGTTCCACCCCTTGTAAGTATTGAGATTTTTACTAATGTACCTTCCATTCTTCCATCTATAGTTGTTACAAAGGAGGTATCAATAGCGACTACAAATTACTACATCAGTTGGCATATCACAGGACACTTCAGCCTTGATACTAGTAATTACATCTACAACTGCTGCAGCTTCAAGTCAGAATGCTCCTCAAATAACGGTTGATACTCAGCAGGAGGCCACAACTCCATTCACTAACATAGAGTTACCACCATGGATGGATGTAGTATCACCCAAGAGAAAGAAATGGGTAATTTCACCAGATGAATTTGATTTTGAACAATTGGCTCCACCAAAATCCAAAGGTACTAAAAAGCCAAAGACTATTTCTGTTGGTATTTTGGTATGGTTTTGTCATTGATGTCAACACCTACTAAAACTCTAGCACTTTGGAGATCCAGCAACATTCATCGGCAAACAAGTGACTTTTGCACAATCACCGATATATGGTATACCGACAGGATATAATGATCACCGACACTTGGAATCGCATGGAAAATACTTGGTAATGTCGAAAACATCGTTTTGACATCTTGTTTTGGAGAATTGGTTATTGGTATATTCACATTTGCATATTTTCTATTACCGACAAATAGATCCAGGGTATACACTGACAGGTTTATCTTTTCCAGATCAGCATGGCACGCTTTGGAGATGATTAATTATTGTTGTAAATACATTAATCCGACATGTTCAATCGGTTATTGCATCGGTTATTGTTTTGTTTGTAAAATGCTTTTATTGTAAATATCTTGTAGAGCCGACCTACAAAAATTGGTCTTAGGTTATGGTATAAATGTAAGATCTTATTTGTAAGATCAAGTGTGGAATGCAAAAAAGGATTGTGAGAAGGTATATGCAAGAATAAGCAGAGCTATACATGCATACATCATTTGAAGATTGAAGGAGGGTTTTTGTGAAGACAATCAAAACTACACCGGTACTGAATCTAGCATATGAAGATGTTATTTTGTGCAATACATTCTTATTGGATTTAACCATCCAACTGTAGTCAGTGTGACTCCCATTTTGTGATTGAGCAGTGAGCTCTAGGCGCTTGGCCTTTCTACATGTGCATACCCCATTTATGTACACTTACTATCTGCAGTAGTATCATCTGATTGTGGGTAAGGTTTCCCACCGCGGTTTTTCCCCTTACAAGGTTTCCACGTACAAATATTGGTGTTATGTGTTGTGGATGACTTTGTCTTTATGTTTCATGCACTAATCCTTACCAGTATAGCAATTAACTGTTAATTTTGTCTACCGACATATTAAACTAGTTTACCGGTATTAAGCATTAAGTTGGTTAAGTTGTTTTTGGTTTGAATTTATTAGACAACTGATTCACCCCCCCCCCCCCTTTCAGTTGTCTTTGGGACCAAACAGTTTCTTGGGTACTAGTTCATCCGACTACCAAAAGGAAATATGTCGAGGTTATGGTGCCCTCTTCAGACAAGAATAAGGATGATATACAACCTGGGGATTATACTATGTAGACTGTAGAGCTTGGAGTGGAGACACATGAAAGTGTCAAGCTAGATTCCCAGACTACCTTAAATTCTTTGATGCGAAGATTTGATCAATAAAGAAATGATTAGAATAAATTAAAGCAGAAATGTGAGCAATTAACTAGTGTGCTTCTCAAGGTCACACAATTATCTCAGCAAATTCAGCCAATTGTTTCTTCAATAGATACTAAAGCTCTCAAGAAGGTGGAATAGGTGGGCATCAAAGGTCGTGTAGTGGATGAGTGGATTGCTCGATTGAAATCATAAGGTTCTCATCTTCTAGATTCAATAATTAAGTTGTTGGCTGACTTTGAAGTTATCCAAAGTCAAATGCAAGGTGCTAAAATTTCTTTATCTCAAGAAATAGAAGATATTGAGAGAAGTGCAACCCTTTGGAATAAAATGGAGGATTTCAGAATTGATGTCCTAGTGGAGAATAAGGTCATTCCAACCAGAGAGAGATATATCCAAATTCTATCTTTATTGTCTCACAAGAAAGAAACAATAAAGTCAATGATTATGGAGCTGAATCGAAAAAAGAAGGAAGGAGATGATGAAATTGATCTTATTTCAGCTAGAATAGCTAATATTCCTTGTTACTTGTATGATGATAAACAAAATCTTGTGACCAGTGACGCCATCATACAAGAATTTCTTTCCTTGATGGATCACTATATAAAACATGATTTCTCATTGAATGTGTTTGATAAATTTCTAGAAATACAAGTTATCTTTGAAGTCCTTGCATCACTGTTGAAAGATGCAAAAAAGAAATACATAAAGGTTGAAGATGCAGTTTCCCATGTTCGCATTATCACTAATTCTACCCCAATACCAGACAAAGCCGAGATGGAAGCTATTCTGGTCAAGTTCGAAGAATTTAAGAAATCCAATGAGGAGGAGAAAGATGAATAAAGTGTCCCATTTTTGACACTTTCTTTCCACGTAGTTGCATTGTTAGATGCTGCAAGTTTTCTCACAGCTGCATATTTTCTTTATGTTGTAGTTGTAGTAAAGTGGGATTGTACAGTTGAATTAGTCAACTATGCCCACATTTTTCTCCACTCCTTTCATATATAAGGAGGACCCTTATTTTTATATATTTGATCTTGAATATGGTTCGCAAATCTCTGCCTAATTTTTATCTCAATTAAGACTTTGTGCTTTTGATGTTAAAAAGTGGATTCAAGGAAATAAAGATAGCAATTTGATAGTTTCCAAACTTTATGTTGGACTAAATATTGAGATTGTGATTGGAATCATTCTTATGTTTAGTTCTCATAATCGTTCTTTGTGATCTTGAATCTTTTGGTGAAATTGTTAAAGTTTATGAAAGAGCTTTCCAATTGTGCAAATAGACTTTGTGTTGTTTACAGATTTGGGAAATTTTTTTATGTTAAGTGATTAGTGTTAGGCTTTTTATTGTTGCGATTTAGTTGTGGTTTTAAGGATTGGGGAAGTACACTTGAAGAATTTGAGCTGCAAGTTGGATTTCTTACCATTTATGATAATTAGCTTCGTTTGAATTACATTCAAGAAAGATTTTGTGCTTTTTGGTTGTAAGTTTTGGTTTAATTTGTTGGATTAGTTTGTTCACTTCTTTAAGTATCAAAAGTGATAGAGAATTGTAACAAAGTGGAGGGAGAATACATAGACTCTGAAAAAAGAGAGTTATATGCCTAAAACTTACCCACATATTTTAGTTTCTTGTTAATTAGAGAAGAAATTTAAAAGGGAACCTCCCCTTGATGAGAGGAGAGATGAATTTCTTAACATAATTGTGTGTGAATCACATATTTTGTCATTGGTACGCTAGTGACAAAATATTCACCCAATAGCTTTTTGGCGACTCTGCTGGGGAGTGACATGCAACTAGTACTTTCTTTTTGGGTTGTAGTGCACTTTTGGTTGATTGAAGTTACACTCGTGGATAATGATAAGCAGGAGTTGTTTATCCTACTTTTGAGTATTTGCAGCAACACAATTTTCCCTTTGTGACACCTCCACGAATGCGTTCTCCTTTGCAGTGGACACGAAGTTTTCTTCCTTCTACACGACAATCTCCCATACTAAGTGAGGTGTCAAGTTTGCAAGTCTTAGTTGTTCCACTTGAAAATATTTTTGTAATACCACCATATAGTCCATTAAGGATGGTTGTTGATGGCCCTTGGGGTACTGCTTTTGGTTCATTGAGCTTGACTGCGCCTTTACATGAACTTCCCAAAGGCACACAGAAAAACTTGCCTAAGTTTTTGGGAGATGGTTATCAACATCCGGACAAACACATTGTTGCCTTCTATATTGCATGCGGGGTTCTTGGCGTTGAGCATGAAGATTTTTTGGTGAGATTGTTCATTGAAACTTTGCATGGAGCCACTGCTGATTGGTTCTATCATCTTCCAAACAATTGTATCACAAATTGGGATAGCCTTAGAACACTATTTGAGGCAAGGTTTAAGTCTGCCGAAGATGATCATGCACTATTGGCGCAATTAACCCAAATGAAAAAAGAACCTCAGGAAACCATGCGTGAGTTTGTGGAAAAGTTCAATAGATTGCACAATCACATACAGTTTCTTCACGACCCACCCCTGGAAATTTGAAATGCTTCTTTATCAATGCTCAATTGCCAAAGGTGAGTTTTCTTTTGTGAAGGGATAATCTTATAGATTTGGCTGTTGTGCAACAAATGGCCATATCGGTTGAAGATGATCTTATTCTTGTTGGTAATATAAGGAGAGATCCTAATACAGTTAGGAATAATCAAATTGCCGATTCATCTTTTTCTTCAATGAATTCTGTCATCCCATGATACAAAAGCTGGCAAATGAATTGTTAGCGCTTAAGAAGCATATTTCCTCACAAGGAAATACTTCTTACCGTGATGTCTCAAGAAGGACTTATCCAAATAATGCTTCCAATTACACCATGCGTAATTAGAACAAATTAACTCCCGCTCTAGAGAGGCTTGCATTGGAAGCACCGCCCCAAAATTCAGCTGCATGCTATTATGAAGATGAACAGAATGATCTTCCCCTATTTGGTGACGAAGATGCCAATTTTCATCAAGAAGATGATGCAGAGTTGGTTGGCGGCTCTAATATTAGGTTTATGCAATATCAAGAAGATGATACGCCAGATACACGTGATGGGGACGTCTTAGCAATATTCACACATTCACAAGCACAGGCAACTCAGCCACCTGTCAATGTGAAGAGTGATGATTCTATTCAAACCAAGGGTTCTCAATGTTTTCCAGCTACTATTGCTAAGCGTGGGACTCCCGTACCAAATCCCCCAAAAGACAACTCCATCTCGAAGGACGCCGTGAAGGATAAAATTGTAAATGCTTCTTCGACTGCTGTCAATTTTTCTGCACTTGTCAATTCTTCTACACCTGCATCGAAGACTAGTGCACCTAATGTTTTAAGTTCTCGAAATGAGAGCCCAAATCAATCTTTGATGAATTATTTTCAGTCATTTGATATTTTAGACCATGCTAGGAAAACCAAAATACAAATGTCTGAGGTAGAGTTTTTGAGATTTAATCTAGATCAATTTGACCATTTGGTCAAGTTTGTTAAAGAAAAAGATACTTCCCCAAGTAATCTTCCCAAGTATAACTCACTTCAAAATAACTTAGTGAGTTCCCCTTCTCCTGTAGAAAAGATAGAGCCATTCTATATCTCTTTGTTGATAAATGGTTATAAGCTTAGTAATTGTGTAATCGATTCTGGAGCATCTGATAATTTTATGCCATCAAAAGTTTCCAATGCCCTTGGTTTGACTTTAACTAAAACATTTGGTAGATGTTTTTCTATAGATAACAAGCAAGTCCCCTTAATAGGTCAGATCAAGGATGCACAATTTTCTTTTGCTGCATTCCCAGAAAAGAAGATCAAGATGACGGTATTAGTAGTCAATGTGTCAGCTTCCTATGGCATATTACTGGGAAGAAATTTTTGGAGAGATGTGGGAGGAGAGTTAAACATGGATATGACCAAAGCTTGTATTCCTATAAAGGGGGTTATCTAAAAGTTACTTCCAAAAAAAGAATCAAAATACACCGTTGTGAAATATGATGATCAGCAAGCTCAAATTCTTTTTGAGTCATTAGGTACGGGTAATTATTTCTTGCATGTTGATGATGAGTTAGAGGTTGTTCCTGAGATTGAAGATGTTATTTCACTCAATGAGGTTTCGAGTGATTATGAGAGTATTGTTGCGGAATCCATGGGATCTTCGACCTCACAACAGGAAATTCTCAATTTTGATACTGTCCACATTGGTAATCCAAATGATGTTTGGAAGTTAGAATTTGATGGCAGTTGTTATTCTACTAGATCAAGAGCCGATATTGTTTTGGTGTCTCTTGATGGTAATTTTTTCCCTTTTTCCTTCAAATTGCACTTTGACAACACAAATAACACTGCTGAGTATGAATCTCTTCTTTTGGGGATGAATGTTGCCCAAAAGAAGGGGATTAAAAATTTACATGCTCAAGGAGATGCTGAGTTGATAGTTTGTCAAGTCAGGAATATATATCAAACAAGGAGCGATAGGCTATGATATTATCATAATCTTGTCTAGGACTTGATTGAGACATTTGATGCCTTTGATATATCTATTTTTTTCCATGATTTTAATAACAGGGCAGACTCATTAGTAGTATCTGCAACCTCTTTGGTTCCTCACAAAGATTTTTTAGGATCAACATATATTATTGAAATGGTCTTTCAACCAAGTGTTCCTGGCGATTCTGATCATTGGCAAGTGTTTAATGACGATCATCATGTAATTAATTTCTTACAGACTGCTGACATTTTTGATGACCTGTATTTTGAAGGTAGTCACTGCCCTTCAAAGGATGCAATTGAAATTATTGATGCAGAAACTGGTGATAAATTTCTACAATTGAAAGGAAATAAGATTCCTAAGGGTCTTGTTTCTTTAGAAAAGTTGTTTGACAAGCATGACCGCTATGTCAAAAAGAAACAAAAATCAGTTGCAGGCTTAATGAAATTTGAACAAGTAAATATCGGGACCGAAATTACTCCAAAGATGATCAACATTGGAAAGTATTGTTCACAAGAAGAAAGGCAGAAATTTGTTGCATTATTGCAGCAATATGTTGATGTCTTGGCCTACTCCTATGAAGACCTAAAGTCTTTTCACCTCAAAGAGCTTCGTCATGATATTCCATTAAAGTCGGGTATCACGCCTTTCCGTCAAAAGTAAAGGTAATACAACCCAAAGATCTCTGATACTATCTTTGTTGAAGTTCAAAAGATGTTGAAAGAAAGGATAATTTTCCCCATTCATCATTCTTCTTGGATAGCCAATATTTTACCTGTACGTAAGAAGAATGGTGAGATCCGGATATGTGTTGATTTTCGAAATTTGAATCAGGCATCCTTAAAAGATAACTACCCTTTACCTATCATGGATCACATCTTACAAGTTGTTACTAGATTAGAGATGATGTCCATGTTGGATGGATATTTGAGTTACAATCAAGTGGGGGTTCTTGAACAAGATCAACACAAAACTGCGTTTACCACACCTTGGGGTACTTTTGCATATCACAGAATGCCTTTTGGGTTGATAAATGTAGGAGCAACTTTCCAACGTGCAATGGACTTGGCCTTCCAAAGTTTCCTTGGTAAGTTCATTGTAGTCTATTTGGATGATTTGAGTGTTTATTCTAAGAAGCGTCAAGATCATTTCTATCATTTGCAACAAGTATTGGGGAAGTGTCGTCAACATGGAATTTCCCTTAATCCCAAGAAATCTGTTTTTGGGGTCACTGAATATAAGTTACTTGGGCATATTGTTTCAAAAGAAGGTATAAAAATTGATGTTGAAAGAGTAAAGGCTATCTATGATCTTTCTATGCCAACAAGTAAGACTGTTGTTCATTATTTCTTTAGTAAAGTAAACTTCTTACGAAGATTTATTCCAGACTGCCGAACAGACTCGTCACATAGTTGACATGATGAAATGTAATTCTCTTTTCAAGTGGACTCATGGAAGAAATAAAGCTTTCCATCAGATTAAGGAGGCCATGACAAACGCCCCAATCTTGGTATGCCCTGATTATACCAAAGAGTTTATCATGTATAACTATGCATCATATCATACCTGTTCAACCATACTGATGCAGAAAAATAATGAAGGCATGGAATCACCCATTGCATTCATGAGTTATCCACTAAAATCCCATGAATTGAAGTACTCAGAAATGGAGAAGCATGTTTTTGTTGTGGTTAAAGTGGTGAAACATTTTAGGTTTTATATTCTAAATTCACATGTCATTGCACTTGTTCTTGATGTTGTTGTCAAGTCAATTCTAATGCAACAAGAGTTTGGAACTAAAAGGGGCAACTGGGTTGCTAAGATTCAGGAATATGACATGGAGATCAAGCCTACTAAGTTGGTTCGTGGAAAAGGTCTATGTCAGTTGATAGTTGACAACAAATCAATTGATGAAGTAGTGCTGGAAAATGAAGGCATGAATCAAAATCTTCCCAAGGTTCTATTTGTCAGCACCACCGATGAGTGGTATTCTGACTTGGCATATCTCTTAACATATGGAGAATGTCATGCGCACTTGTCACGTAATGAAAGGTGAACTCTGAAGCTTAAAGCGGTGAATTTGTCCTATGGGCCAATGGTTTGTATAAGAAGGGTTTAGATGGTAATTTCTTGTGCTACATGGACAAACAACAACAAGTAAGGCTACTTCAAGCTTTTCATGACCTTTCTTGTGGTGGACATTTTTCTACTCTTGTCACTGCACACAAAATTTTGTGTACAAGATACTATTGGCCAACATTGTTTAAGGACACATACAGTTGGGTTCGCAAATGTGAGCAATGTCAGCAGTTTGTGGGTAAGTCTAAGTTAGTTGCACTTCCTCTTAAGCCAGTTGTAATTGAAGAGCCTTTCCAACAGTGGGGATTGGATTTCATTGGACCTGTCAATCCAACATCTAGTGTAGGTCACATGTACATTCTCACAGTGACAGATTACTTCATTAAGTGGGTGGAGGCAATTCCAACTAAGCAAGCTACTTCGGCGGTGGTTTGTCAATTCTTGAAGGAAAACATCATTTCAAGGTTTGGTGTTCCTCATAAGATAGTAACTGATAATGCTTCATGTTTTTTATTTTATAAGATCATTGACTTTTGCTTCAATTATGGTATTACCCTTTCACACTCATCTAACTATTACCCGTAAGGAAATGGTCAGGCCGAGTCAAGCAACAAGAATCTAGTTACTATTATGAGGAACCTTGTTGATGAGAGACAATGAACTTGGCATAAAGGTCTTTATGATGTGCTATGGGCAGATCGTATAACTCCAAAAAGAGCAATTAGTATGTCACCTTTTCAACTTCTGTATGGGTTGAATGTTGAGATTCATATTACTATGGAACTTACAACATTAAAGCTCGCCAAGGCCATTGAAGATGAAACCTATCAAGATTCGCTTGATAAGCGGATTATGTTTCTTTCTTAGTTGGAAGAAACAAAAGTAGAGGTGGTGGATAGGATTGTTGCACACCAAGGCCAAGTAAAGTTATTATTTGATAAAAATATGACTTCTCGTGAGTTCTCAGTTGGTGATCAAGTCTTGTTATGGGACAAGAGGAGGGAACCAAAGGGTTTGCATGAAAAGTTTGATTCCCTAAGGAGAGGTCCCTTCACTATTCATGAAATATGTGACAAGCATAGTTACTTGCTCACATATGTAGATGGTACCTCATTCTCACTACCTCACAGTGGAGAACATTTGAAGCTCTTTACTCAATGAAGAGAAACAGAAAAGGAAGTTGTACTTGTAAAAATTTGTATAATATTTTCTTTTTTGTCTTTTTTATCGCCTGAATCTATAGCCCAATGGATACAAACACTCAGAGTTCTGGATTCTACAAGCTTCAAGTGGTGTAGCTTGTTCCCTAGTCAGAGCCAGTTGTTGTCCTCGATTTCAACATGACTAAAATCGTGAGGCAACCTTACGAAACTGGTCTGTTTCGTACCTCATGTCCTCCGGGAGAGGTTGATCGACTCCGTCGGTTAGCTCCTTTTACTTTTTGCCTTTTATTTTTCTTGTTTTTAAGTTCTTTTATTTTTTGCAGTTTTGCTTGCAGGTCAGACTTTAATGTCCAACCTGCACGGTTTTCTTTTGCTAGAATTGCACATTGGACTTTAAAGTCCGATGTGTAATTTTTGGGTTCTTCTCCTGTAGATCGGACTTTAAAGTCTGACTTACAGAGACTTTTACCTTGCACATTGGACTGTCCGATGTGCAGGTTAACAATAGAGGCTTGCATGTCGGACTTTAAAGTTCGACTTGCAAGAAATTTTATCCCACATGTTAGACTTTAAAGTTCGACATGCATGGCGCGCTTAGTAATTAATGAATGTCATTAATTTCTTAAAATGAGGGTTATTTATTAAATCTCTATTCTTTTTCCCTCATTTCACTTGCTAATTTTTCCTCCTTGCATGTCCTCCTGCTCTTTTCCTCTGTTTTCGCTCCTGATCGTCTTGCTAATTCAACAAATTTTGTCGATCGCCTTGGTTGAGGTAGGTTTTCCTTTTTTTCATTTCGAGTTTTGTATTCATGTTGGCATCTCCTTTGTTTTCCATTTTCTTTCTACCTTATTTTTCGAGATCAAAGTGTACACTGGATTTTAAAATCCGATTGCCCCTGATATTTTCTCTTTCCTTTCCTTCACCTGCATGTTGGGTTTCAAATCCTGACATGCAGGTTGATGGATCAATATGTTTCCTACATATCGGACTTTAAAGTCTGATATGCAAGAGATATCCTTCCTGCTAACAAGTCAGGTTTCAAAACCCGACGTGTTAGCAGGAGGATTATGTCTTACATATTGGACTTTAAAGTTTGATATATAAGTCAGGTTTGTCCGATTGACATGTTGGGTTTTAAAACCTGACATGTCAATATTTTTTCTTCCCCAAGCACATCGGACTTTAAAGTCCGATGTGCACGTCCTTTGAGCATACTTCATTTGCGCATCGGACTTTAAAGTTCGATTTGCTAATAGTTTTTCCCCAATTTGCAGATTGGACTTTAAAGTCTGATATGCAAGGAAGATGTTTTGCCCCTGCACATCATACTTTAAAGTCCGATGTCCAAATTTTGATACTTAAGGTGCAGACCGGACTTTTTTCCCCAACCTGCCAGTTTTTGGCAGTTTTGTTCCCAAGTCCGTTTTGGATTCGAATTCTTGATCCATTTGATAAAATTTAGTTTTCTAATGATGATTATTATCAAAATAGTTAATTCCCAGTGTTGGATGCAGTCCTTTGCAAATGTCAAATCCCTCTCAAGACAAATCAAAGCCTTCCTCAAGTCAATTGGAATCCTCACCAAGAATACCATTAGCAAAAAGATGAAGTACAAGTATGATAAATACTTGAATATGTATCCAGAAAGATTAGTTGACTCCAATATCGAGGAGATAAAGGATACAAAAATTGGTCATGTCAATATGCAGCATTTCATTGATCGAGTTGGGAAAGCTCCTTCATGCTTGACAAACTTGATCAAATCAGAGATGCACAAATATGCTTCCTTCCCAGTCACAGCTCATGATCCAAACTTTGTACTTGTAGTGGCAGATCATTTTGATCCAAATACAAGACAAGTAAAAGATGTTGAGCAAAATGTGGTTATGACATTAGACAATGTTTTCTTTAACAATGTATTCAAGGGCTCTCTTATTGAGGAAGTGGCTGACATTACTCAAGAATATTTTGAGAAAAATGAGGTAAATTCTAAGAAAGTAATTAATACAGTTTTTCTCTCTACTGCTAGAAATTCTACCACTTCAAGATGGCCAAAGTATTTCCATAGAAGTGACTTCAATGAGGAATATAATGATATTGTTACCATGCTAGCACGGGTAAAGGGTCTGAAAGATTCTCACTATTTTCAAAGCTGGATGTGTTATTATATGAATATAATCAGGAAAGGAGCTACCAAGATAGAATGGGGTGAGTAGATTAGTGATGCAATATGTGCACAATTGAAGGAGGTCAAAATAACACTCAAATTATATATTACCTCATACCTTGTATATGGAGCCACCTCCATGAGGCAATATCCAAGTTTATCTACAAAAGGTGACAACAAGTTAGTACCTGTCTAGAATTATTATGATCAACTCACAATCAATAATCAAGGGAGTGATTTCAGGAGAGTCAATGACTCTTTCTTTGTTGTATGGAAGTGTATGTTTGATAAAGACTTGAAGAAGAAGAGACAATCAGAAGCAACATATAGCAAGGTTTCTCATTTTGGATGTGTCTTTCTTCAGTTCCCTACCTTCACTTACATCTGGATAGGATGTTTCTTAGGAGAAACTTTCATTTTGCCAAGATATCCATCTGACAAAATTATACTCATGGAATTATGTCGACAACTGATTTATGTAAATGAAAAGTAGTCACAAGCTCATAAGACTAGCTTAAAGTTCCCATAATCTATTAGTCGGTATTCAGTTATGACTAATCCCAAGGCTAAGAATATGGAAGAGGAAATGCAATGGAATACCATGAGGAGGTTCAAAGCTCGAAATAATTTTGATTTTTGTGGTATGAAAAATAAGCTCAAAAGAAACTACACTCATGTATTCAGGTTTGAAGACGTATGGGCATATTGTTAGGATGAAGAAGACATAAGGAGAATGGATTTCAGCCACCTTACATTAGAGAAGATTGAAAATCTGGATTTGGCCAAATTCCTGATGACCATGGAGTATACTAATGACATAGTAGACCCAGTCTATTATGAACAGAAAATTGTTGATTCTCCACTCCCGCCTGTGCAATGGTCAAAGAAAGAGAGTAAATGTATTATTCAAAGAATCGTCCCTATTTTGGCAAATACCAATGCATTGATACTAAAGAAGATCAGAATGAAATAAATTCTTGTTAGTTCTAGTGATGATGACAACAATGATGGTCCAGTTTGTAAAACAGCTACAACTGAAACAAGGACCAAAAGCAAGGCAGATCTGCAAACACCACCCTCAGTCCCTTCGACACAATCTAAGGGAAAAAGAAATAAAATCAAATTCACAATCAAAGGGTCTAAAAAAGGTGAGTCTTCTTCAACAGTGCAAGAGAAAACAACAAAGGAGCTAGAGCAACAATTTATTGAGGGATTTGAGAAGGAAAAAGAACAACAAGAAGGGGAAATTCCTCAGCAAGAGGAAGCACAACTTGAAAAACCAACACGTCAAGGAGAGAGTAATACTCCCACCACCTCATAGGTATCAACTCATTTAGGGGTTGTTATTCATTCTATTGAATCTGACTCAGATCAAGAAGATGAGGGATATGATGATGAAGAGTTAAATATGGAAATGCAACAATCAGAGATTGTTCAACAATATTTCACACTATCTAATTTTTCCAGTTTGGATAATATTCCTTCAACCACTATTGAATCCTCAATGTTGGATTTTACTGAAACTATGGAGCAAGCATTTGCAAAACAACGAATGGTGGCTTTACCTTCTACAATGATTGTAGTAGAAGTTCCACCCCTTGTAAGTACTGAGATTGTTACTAATGTACCTTCCATTCTTCCATCTATAGTTGTTACAAAGGAGGTATCAATAGCGACTACTGTTATTACATTAGTTGGCATATCACAAGATACTTCAACCTTGATACCAGTAATTACATCTACAACTGTTGCAACTTCAAGTCAGAGTGCTCCTCAAATAATGGTTGATACTCAGCAGGAGGCCACAACTCCATTCATTAACATAGAGTTACCACCATGGATGGATGTAGCAGCACCCAAGAGAAAGAAATAGGTAATTTCACTAGATGAATTTGATTTTGAACAATTGGCTCCACCAAAATCCAAAGGTACTAAAAAGACAAAGACTATTTCTCGGGTACTAGTGGATCCGACTACCAAAAGGAAATATGTTGAGGTTATGGTGCCCTCTTCATACAAGAATAAAGATGATATACAACCTGGGGATTATACTATGCAGACTATAGAGATGTGAAGATTTGATCAAGAAAGAAACGAAAAGAATTAATTAAAGCATAAATGTGAGCACTTAACTAGTGTGCTTCTCAAGATCACACAATCATCTCAAGAAATTCAGCCAATTGTTTCTTCAATAGATACTGAAGCTCTCAAGAAGGTGGAACAGGTGGGTATCAAAGGTCATGTAGTGGATGAGTGGATTTATCGATTGAAATTAGAAGGTTCTCATCCTCTAGATTCAACGATTAAGTTGTTGGTTGACTTTGAAGTTATCCAAATTCAAATGCAAGGTGTTAAAACTTCCTTATCTCAAGAAATAGAAGATATTGAGAGAAGTACAACCCTTTGGAATAAAATGGAGGATTTCAGAATTGACATCCTAGTGGAAAATAAGGTCATTCCAACCAAAGAGAGATATATCCAAATTTTATCTTTATTGTCTCACAAGAAAGAAACAATAAAGTCAATGGTTATGGAGCTGGATCGAGAAAAGAAGGAAGGAGATGATGAAATTGATCTTATTTCAGCTAGAATAGTTGGTATTCCTTGTTACTTGTATGATGATAATCAAAATCTTGTGACCAGTGATGTCATCATACAATAATTTCTTTCCTTAATGGATCATTGTACAAAACAAGATTTCTCATTGAATGTGTTTGATAAATTGCTAGAAATACAAGTCAGCTTTGAAGTCCTCGCATCAATGTTGAAAGATGCAAAAAAGAAATACATAAAGTTTGAAGATGCAGTTTTCCATGTTCGCATCATCACGGACTCTACCCCAATACCGAACAAAGCCGAGATGGAAGCTATTCTAGTCAAGTTCGAAGAATTTTAGAAATCCAATGAGGAGGAGAAAGATGAATAAAGTGTCCCATTTTTGACACTTTCTTTCCGTGTAGTTGCATTGTTAGATGCTGCAAGTTTTCTTGTAGCTGCATATTTTCTTTCTGCTGTAGTTGTAGTCAAGTGGGACCATGTAGTTGAATTAGTCAATTGTGCCTACATTTTTCTCCACTCCTTTCATATATAAGGAGGACCCTCATTTGTATATATTTTATCTTAAATATGCTTAGCAAAACTCTGCCCAATTTTTATCTCAATTAAGACTTTGTGTTTTTGATGTAAAAAAGTGGATTCAAGGAAATAAAGATAGCAATTCAATAGTTTCCAAAATTTGTGTTGGACTAAAGATTGTGATTGTGATTGGAATTATTCTTATGTTTAGTTCTCATAATTGTTCTTTGTGATCTTGAATATTTTGGTGGAATTGTTAAAGTTTATGAAAGAGATTTCCAATTGTGCAAATAGACTTTGTGTTGTTTATAGATTTGGGAAATTTTCCGATGTTAAGTGATTAGTGGTAGGCTTTGTATTGCTGCTATTTACTTGTGGCTTTAAGGATTGGGGAAGTACACTTGAAGACTTTGAGCTGCAAGTTGGATTTCTTACCATTTGTGATAGTTAGCTTAGTTTGAATTACATTCAAGAAAGACTTTGTGCTTTTTGGTTGTAAGTTTTGGTATAATTTGTTGGATTAGTTTGATCATTTCTTTAAGTATCAAAAGTGATAGAGAATTATAACAAAGTGGAGGGAGAATACACAGACTTTGAAAAAAGAGAGTTATATGCCTGAAACTTACCCACAGATTTTAGTTTCTTGTTAATTAGAGAAGAAATTTCAAAGGGAACCTCCCCTCGATGAGAGGAGAGATTAATTTCTCAACATAGCTGTGTGTGGATCACATATTTTGTCATTGGTATGCTAGTGACAAAATAGTCACTCAACAAGTATATAGTACTAAGCACATCATAAACAACTCTAATATCCTTTAATATCTGGTTCATCCATATTACCTAAGTACAATTGCTAGCACCAACAATGTATTCTGCCTCTGCAGTAGATAAAGAAATAGCATTTTGCTTCTTTCTCGTCCATGAAACCAATCTCTTTCCCAAGAAAAATGCACCACCACTAGTACTCCTCTTGTCATCAATATCACATACCCAATTAGCATCTATAAAAGTACTCAAAGTAAAATCATTATCTTTAGAATACCACAAAACAAAATCAACAATTCTTTTCAAATATCTAAAAATTCTCTTCATAGCTACAACATGAGATTCCCTAGGATCAGCTTGAAATCTAGCAAAAAGACAAACAACATTCATGATATATGGTCTAGTCCGATTCAAATATAGAAATCCACCAAGCATAGATTTGTATCTACTCTGATTTGCTTTCAGAGAATCATCATCCTTTGTCAACTTACATCCAGTCACCATAGGAGTACCAACTAGCTTTGAGTCATCCAAACCATACTTCTTCAACAATTCCTTCACATACTTGTACTGAGATATAAAAATACCTTTATCTAACTGTGTAATTTTTAATCCTAGAAATAATTTCATTTCACCAATCATAGACATTTTTCAAACTCATTTTGCATGTCATTAGAAAACTTTTTGCACAAACTCTAATTCCCTCCAAAAATAATGTCATCAACAAATACCTCAACAATTAAAATGTTATCATGATCAATCTTGAAATATATATTACTATCAATAGTACCTTTATTGAATTCAAACTTCATCAAATACTTATCCAGTCCGGCAAACCAAGCTCTAGAGGCTTGCTTTAGTCCATACAATGCTTTCTTCAATATGCAAACTGTATCTTCCCAATCTGTCAACTGAAATCCATCTAGTTGCTCAATATAAACTTCTTCTTCCAACTCACCATTAAGAAAGGTTGACTTGACATCCATTTGATAAACTTTGAAATATATGTAAACAACATAAGCAACAAATAATCTAATAGCTTCAATTCTTTCCACTGGAGAAAATTCTCCTCGATGTCAATTCCTTCCATCTGAGAATATCCCTTACAAACAATTTAAGCTTTGTTCCTAACCACTTCACCTTGTTCATTCAATTTATTCTGGAAGATCCATTTAGTTCCAATCACATTCTTATCCTTAGGTCTGGGAACAAGATTCCATGTATTATTCTTTTCAATCCCGTTCAATTCTTCTTCCATTTCTTTAACCCAATTTTCATCTTTGCATGCTTCATCAACATCTTTAGGATCAATTTTAGAAATCAAGCAATACTCTTCAATAATAATTCTTCTTGTCATTACACCTTTATTCTTATCACCTATGATCTGATTCTTTGAATGATTCAATCTTACATACATGGGAGTCTTAGGATTTTCTTGATTTTTGGACTCTTGAGCTCTTCCTTCTGCACTAGCACTTGTACCTTCTCTTTCATTCTCAGGATTTCTAGAACAATCTGAATTGTATTCTACGTATGTACTTGTTTTCCTTTATCTGGACCAACATCATGATCATCTGAGTCATATCCGCAAGATCTGATCTATCTCACATTTCTTTCATCAACTTTCACATTAGCACTCTCAATTGTCTTTCTCAATCTCTTATTATACCACCGGTAGGCCTTGCTCTTAGTATAATAACCAAGAAAGATTCCTTCATCACATCTAGCATCAAACTTTCCTAGATCTTTATCTCTTTTAATATAACATTTACTTCCAAAAACTCTGAAATATCTAACTGTAGGAACATGACCAAACCATAACTCATAAAGAGTCTTATCGGTATCACCTTTAATATGCACTAAGTTAAGAGTATATACTGAAGTACTCACAGCTTCTCTCTAATAGATATGCAGAATATTTATTTCAATCATCATATTTCTAGAAGCTTCCTGAATTATCTTGTTCTTCCTCTCCACAACATCATTCTGCTGAGGAGTTCTAGGTGAAAATAACTCTCTTCACTCCATGCTCTTCACAAAATGATTTAAACTCACCAAAAGTGAATTCACCACCTCTGTCAAATCTCTGACACTTCAACTTCAGTCTAGTCTTTGTCTCAACCATAGCTTTAAAAATATTGAACTTCTCCAATGCTTTAGATTTCTCCCTTAAGAAAGTAACCCACATCATCGTTGAATAGTCATCAATCAACAACACAAAATACATGTCTCCATGGAAGCTTCTCAATCTAGAAGGACCACACAAATCAATATGCACAAGATCCAATAATTCATTAGAACAATGTTGTTTTCTTTTGAAAGTAAATCTTGTCTACTTCCCTAATTGACATTCCTTACATACCAAATTAGCAAGCTTTACCGACTTAGGAAGATCTCTAACTGCTTGAGTAGAACTTATCTTAACCATGCAATAAAAATTCACATGAAACATCCTTCTATGCCATAGCCAAATTTCATCAGCCTAAGCAATCAAATAACTTTTACCATGAGCATTAAAGTGAAAAATATTACCTTTAGTATTTGTCCCTGATGCAATCTCAATTCCAGAACCACTTAAGATTTTACACTTGTCATTCTTGAATTGAAAATCATATTCCTTATCAACCATCTGTCTAACACTCAAAAGATTATGCTAGACCTTCTACATACAAGACATCATTAGTATTATGCTTACCATCAAGAGAAATGGGACCTCTACCACAAATTATATCAGATTTGTCATCATTAACTCTTAATACACCACCATCATACTTTTCCATACTCACAAACTTACTCTTATCACCTATCATATGATGAGAGAAACCACTGTCAGTAACCCATTCATCTCTCTCTTCAAATTTAGTAGCCAAAGCTTTCTCCTCATTAATGCAGCTAGTAGAATCAGTAGGCACTAGATCATCTTCCTTGATAGCAATAAACACCCATTCATCACCTGAATTTCCCTTATTAGATTCATCATCTCTCACACCTTCATTAGTAGCATAATAACATTTCTTATGATATTTAGGTGTGTATGGCTTAAATGGCTTCTTAGGAACTCTTTTGGGACACCTTGAAGAAATTTTTTCTATCCTGTTACATGAAAAGAATTTAAGAGGCAATTTACCTTCATACTTATTGGCTCCTTTAGGCAATCTTTTGGCAATAAACGCTTCAAGCTCCTCAAGTTCATTTTCTTTTTCTAGTTCAAGTTCTCTCATCTCCTTCTCATATATGGACACCCTTGTAGAACTTTCTCCCAAATCATATTTTTACTTCCTGAAAATAGTAGTTTTGAATGCGGATTATGACTTAGGAAGAGATTCACCAAATTCACTCAACTCAAAGGCAGTAAGCTTTCCAATCAGCATGTCTTTAGTCACATTAGTCACCATCTGGATCTCCTCAATAGAAGTAGCTTTATGCTTGTAAGTAGGAGGCAAGGATCTCATCACTTCAGCTACAATCTTTGATTCTTCCAACACTCCACTAGCACATCTAATATTCAACACAAGCTCATTCACTTTCTACATAAAGGAGGTAATATTATCAGCTTCGCCCATTCTCAACATATCATACTTTCCTTTCAAGCTCTGCAACTTAGCAACTTTCACATGGTTGTCACTTTCACACAAAGTTTCTAGCTTCTTCCAAATCTCATTAGTGGTCTGCAAAGCCATAACATTAAAAATCTCAGAATCAGTCAAGGCACTCAACAATGCTTCCTTCACCCTAATATTGTATTCATTTTCCTTTATCTCATCTAGATTTGTAGGACCTTTCAGAGGAGCATTATAAAAATTCTTAGTAATCTTTATTGATGCATCTTAAGTAAAACTCCATCTAGTTTTTCCAAAAAGAGTAGTTTGTTCCATCAAATCTTGGACTATCCTTCTTGTAAGCATAGGTTTGCATCCCGGATCACCTCAAGTGGTCAAGTTTATTTCAGAGGATCTAGCCTTAATACCAATTGTTGGCAACAAGGTAGAAAACTAAGAGGGAGGGATGAATCAATTTTCTCAAAAACTTTACTAAAGTCAAACACAATTTCAAATCTGATAATTAACAGTGAAAGCATAAATCAACACTACATCAATAACACACATAACACCAAGATTTTTGACGTGGAAAACCTGATTAAGGGAAAAAACATGGTGGGAACCTACCCACAATATGATGATACCCTATTAGAAGTATATTAAATATTACAATAGGGATTGTACATGTATTCGAGCACACTACCTAGAGCTCATTGATAAAAAACAATAACAACAAGGGCTGCAACCTTAGGGAAGACTCATTGCCTTAAAACAACATTTGGATTACATCTGGAAGATTGTGAACTGATAGAATAACATCCCTCCATGCCTGATTATAGTTTTGATTAAGCACATGTACTACTCTTTCACACTTATTTGTACTTCTGCTCTGCTCCTGAAAGATCAAAGAATTATTCACACATCACATGCATTCATAGATACATCCACAACATGATATTACACCAATTTATATATATCATCAACCTATATTTCAAGTTTGGCTCAACCCACACCACAAATTACAAAATATAACCATACATGATACAATATTACATGCAGACCAAAACAATGTTAGCTAAGACATAATATGGACCTAAATCACCACCTCAAACATAAAACACCTCCAAGAATTATGCCTTGAACATTTTCAACATGCTACAATAACACATGTCGGCCAAGAAAATGAAGAACACCACCGGACCAAGGAAAATCATCAACAATATGCATAATGATAAATGTGGACCATCAACACAAATAGGACATGACCTAGAAACATCCACAAGCATCATGAATTACCACAACAACAACCACAACATCACCACTTACTAGAATCATCATCATTGTCATTATACCAAACTTCAAGAACATTAACTGAACTGACTGTCAAACTAAAAGATACACTTGTGGACCTCCAAATCATGAACCATCTAAATTTAGGACACATCAAAATGTCTCAAACACTACCAAATCTCCAAACCAAGATATTTCAATGTGGATCAATGTAGATCAAAATCTAGAATACTGATCAACACTGAACAATTGAAAAACCAACCACAATATTGGATCACATAACTTGATCAAATCTATATGCAAACCATTGAAACCTTAGTTGAATAAACTAGAGATACTTATTGCAAAACCCTTTTATCCACAACAACTCATCTACAACACACTAGCCAAACAAACATACTTAATCTAAATGCAACATTGGAACACTGAGAGGAATATGTTGGCAGCAATGACAACACATCACTCAAACATATATTTGCACAATATCTCAATAAATGAATATTTGCATAGTATTATGTCTCAATTGTTACAAAGTAATGTGTTTAAACTCCCACCTATCAAATCAATTGACACAACCAAGGCTTTGTTGGCTTCTTATAATGCCAAAGCCTTTTGCCAATACCATTGTCAACTCGGTCATGACACTGAAAATTGTTATTCTTTGAGAAGTAAGATTCAAGACTTGAGTGATAACAATACAATATTTGTGGTTGGTGTGAATGATAAAGGAAACAAAGCATTAGCTCCTCCTAATCAAAACTTTTAAATTTACACTGATCCTTTACCTTCTCATTCCACTAATGCGATTGAGACTGATCATCTTGCCTTCTCTCCTAATGATGGCCTTGAATCTAATAATGTGGTGAACCTTGTAGATCAAATAGAACCTCCTATAGATATGCATTACATTTGATTCTAGTGAGACTATTAAATCACTTGATGGTCCACTTTACATAACTGCGAAAAACAAAGGCATACCTTCTCAAGTAGTGCTCATTGATCCAGCTTGCATGGTTAATGTGATAACTGAAGAATTTCTTTATACTTTGCAATTGCATCAAGTGACATATGATAAAACTGATGTGATAGTTAGAGTTTTTTATGGCTTCTCTTATCCTTCTATTTATCACACTTCCTATTGTTGTTGTCACTAAATGCTTAGATGTTGTCTTTGTTATCATTCCTACATCTGATCAATTTCATGTAAAGTTGGGACATCCTTGGCTCTCTTCCATGAAAGTGATCGTTTCTATTGTTCATAAGTGTTTGAAATTTTTTCATAATGATAGAAGCATAACTTTTAATCATAGCATATATCAACCTATGGTGAGGCATGGAGATGTTTGTCTTGATTATTTTTTGTCCGAACAATTCTAACCTCTTCAACATAGAAGTGATTCTCTCTTTAAATCATATCAAAAATGGAAAAATGAGATGGTTTTGTCACTAAGTAAACCTATAAATCCAACACTTATCCTTCCTCTTGATGATCATATACCTCTTCTTGAGGATACAATTATTCTTCCTCCTAAGGAAAGAAATAATCTTCTTCCTAAAGAGGAATCTATTCTTTCTCCTATGGATGAGTCCACTCTTCCTCCCAAGGATATAAATTCTTCTCCTCTTAAGTGTCAAACTATTACTCCTCAAGGTAGACCTATTCCTCATCCTCATGATGGACCTGGTCTCCTTCCTACACCTCCCTTTCCTCCTTTGTATGGTGTGGTTCCACCTCCTACATATTACAAAGGGAAGCAATCAACCTCTCCTATTGTTCAACCTAAAAGACCTCCTCCTATGCATCCTTAAAATCAGAAAAAAAACCTATACTTGATGAACCTAAACCTTCACAACTTTTAGCTAAAACTAAACATGCGAGAGACCGTCGATGGAGACGTCATGCTAGAGCTCATGAACATGCTTCCCAAACTATTTCTTCTCCTAAAACACCAATTGTTGACATAATTCCATTTTCTCCTAAGGAGGATGTTCAACCTAATTCTCCAAGATGCAAAATGCTAAAGACAAATGACGGTTCAAGTTTTGTTCCTATTAGAGCTCCTATTTTTATTAAAATTGATAAAAAAAAATAGGTGAGAATTTTGTTAATGATGAAAATGTTGATCCTAATATTTTTTATGATGAATATGAATATGTTGATGTTGACAATGATTTATATGAGAAATTTTCAAAAGAATTAATCCTAGCTCCTAGTAACAGACAAAGTGACTCATCATTAGAGAATGGTCCTTGTTTGGAACTTGTGATAGTTCCACCTACTATGCTTGATGTGGCTCCTCTTGTGTATTTTCTACCTTCCCAAAATAATGATGAGAAATATTGGGAGGTGGATGGCATGCTTGATTAGCCTCTCTCTCTCTCTCTCTCTCTCTCTCTCTCTCTCTCTCTCTCTCTCTCTCTCTCTCTCTCTTTCGTTTGTGATCCTTCTTCAATTTATCTCTCTATTATTGTATTTTTGTCCCTAGTGTGGTTTCCTATCTTTGGGGATGAGGACAATTTTATATGTGTGTGTGTGTGTGTGTGTGTGTGTGTGTGTGTGTGTGTATGTATATATGTGTATATATACATATATATATATATATATGTATATATGTATATATATATATATGTATATCTACATATGTATATATATGTATATATACATATATATATGTATATATATATATACATATATATAAATATATACATATATATTTATATATATATATATATCTGTATATATATATATATGTATATATATACGTATGCACATACATATATATATATACATACATGTATGTATGTATGTATATATATGTATGTATATACATACATATATATATACATACATATATGTATGTATATACATACATACATACATACATACATATATGTATGTATGTATGTATGTGTGTGTGTGTGTGTGTGTGTGTGTGTGTGTGTGAGTTATCATAAAAATCATACTGACCCCAAAGTTAAGTGAAACCACCCTGTGCTTTGTGTTTTGTGTTCATTATCCTTTGATTTGTCCTCTCTTGGAGGCTTGTTATTATGATAACGTGCTTGTCTTTTTGGGTGTATCCTACTTTAAAGCAATTGCTCCTAATAAGGTGTGTACACTCGCTTTAACGTGGGGGCATACACTTCGTTTAATGATTCTCTCTCTTGCATATCTTGTTACTTAAAAGTTACTTAGCGAACTTTGTCTTTTTGCTTTGTAATTTTTGGTATTTTTCTTTTCATTACTCATAGTAAGAGAACCTTAATAGTTGTAGTCATGGTTCTCTCTTCCTCTCTCTCATGATCTTCCCTTTTACCTTGTCATATAAGTGTGAGATCCTAAATTCCACTAGGGGCTTGGTGTATCTTGCCTCCTTGACAACTTGGTGAAAGTATTTCAATGTGAACCCTTTTTACTTTACCAAGAGTATGATTGACCTAATACTCCTGCTAAAGTGGGGGTTAAATGTAGCATCCTAAAATTGCACCCCTTGCAATTTTGACCACACTTGGGTCTTCACCTTTGTGTTTGCATATCTTGGCCTGATTGAAGACCTGATTATGCTCATGCACATCACAAACATCAAAAACCTTGATTGGCACCCCCTTGGGCACCTTGATCCTGACCCAAAATAGGGCAGGACCAGTGCGTGGTGCCCTAGTCCTCCCTAAATTGGGCACTTTTTAAACCCATTTTAGCATTTCAAATTTGAGCAGGATTTCCCTCTTTGTGTCATTCCATGTCAAAGAATTAATCAATTTTATCAACGGGAAAGTATATAAAGAGGATTTGCCCTCTCATTTGAATGATCTAACATTTCTATCAAGCATCCAACAAGCACACATGAGATCAAGCATTCAAGCATTCAAGAGAAATTGAGAATTTTAAGTCTTCCTTCAAGCCTTGGAGTACCAATAAAATCAAGATTAAAGCATTGAAGTGAAGATCTACATCCTATTTGATGAAACCCTGATTCCATGTGGAGGAAAACAAAACTTCACAAGGAGGTAAAATCATCCAATTATCAGTCATAATTCAACATCTCCCTCAAAAGGAGAACCTTTCCTTTCAGTCATTTCAATTACATTTATATTAATTTTATGGTTAATTCCAAAATTGAGGTTTAACCTAAGGCTAGCCCCTATTCCCAACCTATTTTCCTTTCTTTCCGTGTGCAGGAAACATGTGTGCAGTTGTACTTCTCAGAATAAGCTCTAGACACAAAGATAGAACAATCCTTTTTGGTGTGCGTAAAATTCAGAGGACCATGTTGCCACGTCATGGTCCCTACTATTTTGGGGAATTTTTGAAGGGTAGATCTGAATCGTCTTATATTAATTAGATTTAAGTGCACGACAAAATCCCGAACTTGTAGCTTATTATTTTCTCAATTTTGTCTCCAATTTCAGCACTTTACCCCAAATCAGCATTTCAACTTACAAAAGAGGGAAAAACGCATCATAATCAATCAATCCACTTTATATTTAGTCCTTGTCTAATTTGTGACTGAATTTAGTGGATTCCTCCCCTCTTTTGAATGTAAAGGAATTCCCCCTAGAAGCGAAAATTGATTTGGTGATTTCTCCTTCTATGTTGCAAATTGTTAGATATAATTTTTCCCCTTTACAACTTGTTTCTTAGGTGCATTTCAAAAGGGAATGTAATGGTAAAGTGGTAAGTTAGTTGCTTCTGAAGATAAGGTTATGGGTAAGGATACAAGAAGGACAAAGATACACAAAATCTCATGCCTTATTCGACTTCATAAGGTGATTCTTCAAGTGATACAGGTATGCACCTAGAACTTAACTTTGAGTCATGGGTTATTTAGGTAATAAGAAGGTTAATATGATTTTTTAAAAGTAAAATCCACTAGTAGGTTATTAGTAATTGCAATATTTTAGTAGAGATTGTAGAGGAAGATAGCATGGGTTTTAAAAACCAGAGTTTAGGTAGGAGTTTGAATGGAAGCTGACTCAAATAATACCTCAGAGATGTTTTTCACTGATAATCATCTAAGGGATTGCCATTTGGGGGATCTAATTGACCAAATAAGAGAACCCATAGCCATAGAGGAAATGAGGAATTTAGGAAAGATAAGATTGATAGAGGCAACTAGATTTCTTGTAGGCCCAGAGGCCCATGAGTTGGTTGAGGAATGCCTTTCTTTTTATGATGTAGACCAGTGTAAGGTGATTAAAAATAATAGGGTGTATGCAGACATGATGCCAAGTGGCATCATAGATTTTTTGGGAATACCAAAACCTAGATCCATCACATTTATGACCAAGGGCCAAGCAAAAACTGATTTTAATAATGCAAGGACAACCTATTAAAAGACCATTCAAAAAGAGTGGTATAAAAGGAAACAAGGGAGGGTAATAGCCAAACTATGAAAAATTGTACCGAGGATGGATTTGCACCTGAAACTGTATGGAGATATTACATTCCTACGTATAATAGCAAGTTTGGAGGTTAGCGGACAATTTTAAGAATGGATGCTTTCCTTCATTCAGGGTATCAGAAGAAATGAAGGGTCATTCGAATGGGCTCAGTTCATAAGTGATTCAATTCATGAGTTTATTATGGGGTCATTTGGAAGATTTTATATGTCTTCATATGTAGTTAACACCTATGAAGTTAAAGCAATTATCCAAGGTTTGAACACAATGGGGATGTTGGGTGCTAACCCTAGCGAAAACCTAGTTTATGCTTATTATCCTTATCTTACACAAGATCAGGAAATGTTGCACTACAGGGAAGTTAATGGTTACTTTATAATGAAGCTTACTAGATAATTGGAAGGAAGATTTGGGAATAGGGTTGTAATTAAAGTACAAGACATGATTAAGTTTTTTTGTGGATGGTATATAAAGTTCCCCACATGGTCATACTTAAGAACACAAGGGTCTTCTATTAAATCATTTAGATTACCTAGATATCCCTCCACTTGGGCTTGGTTGACAAAATTTTGTCGATAGATGTTGGATTTTCATGATACTTATCTTAGTTCTCCCGCAAGTTAGAGTTCAAGTTCCTAGTGCAAATGGGTGGTTTTGTGTGTAGTGTGTTATACAATGCAAGAAGGGCCAAAGATGAATTGTTAGCTAGGAAATTACTTTACTTCAAATATTAGTGCAAGGATTATGATCCTCTATGGAAGATATACAACTACATTACTAAGAAATTAGTCCATGTTCTAGACATGGAGGAATATTGGATAGACTATAAAGATGAAAAGGAGGTCAAAAAGAGGCAATATCAAAGGTTGAATTTACAACAGCTGTTAACACTTGGACCAGATATAACAGGGATATAATTTCCTTAGCAAATAATAAATGAAGATAAAGAAACATTGAGACCAAGTTGTGTAAGGGATGAAATTGAAGACATGCTTATTGTAGAGCCTCGTCCCAATGATCCTGAAATATTATCTTTGGACATGATAAATCAACCCATCCTAAATGTCAGCTAGAAGTGGATAGAAGAATACAAAGCAAAACTTCAGAAGTAGGGGCAAAAGATTACTTCCAAGAAGGGAAAGGGGAAAGAAAAGGAATATGTTGGATATGATGAATTTCTAATACATAACAGAACCATTGACATGGCTAAGGTTATTGACTCAATAGTAATGACAAAAGCCCCTGAGGTTTACATGGTGGGAGTCAAAGTAGTAACAAAAGATACAAATCTAAATCAGATGGCTAGAAGTAAAATTGTAGAACCTCAAGACAAGGTAAGTATAAATGTAGAAGCTTCAACCTCAAAACCCTTCAAAGGTAAGAAAGAAGGAGAACAACCAACATAGGTGCTTTGGTCCATACCAATAATTACTTCTCAGCTAGCACCACAATTATTTACTTCACCACCTTTAGTGAATAATTCTTTGAATGAGATAGTGGGAGCAATGCCTTTATCAGAGTAAGATCCCATGAGGATAC
The DNA here is from genome assembly GCF_030272615.1 of Cryptomeria japonica. Classification (NCBI taxonomy): domain Eukaryota; kingdom Viridiplantae; phylum Streptophyta; class Pinopsida; order Cupressales; family Cupressaceae; genus Cryptomeria; species Cryptomeria japonica. Next base: position 554,325,096 of record NC_081414.1, on the reverse strand, counting down.
ATATGTATGAAGAAATGTACCAAGTTGTGGCAAACTTTATGGTTGTGGGGAATTTAGAAGTTATGCATTCAAAGTTAGAAAAGGGGAAAGCTTTGCAAGTAGGAGAATCCAGAGAGCCAGCCGCACAGAGAGAAACATTAAGTAAGAACATGTTGGTATTATGGATGTGTTGCATTGGTTTAGTCATTGATGTCAACACTTGTCAACACTTATTAGCACTGGAGATCTTTGGTTATGTTCACCGGCATGATCAGTGACTTATGCACAGTCACCGCTATTTGGTTCACCGATAGGTTATATTGTTCATCAGCACTGAGGATGATTTGTTATCATCTGGAGATTACTTAGTTATGTCGAAGACATTGTTTGGACACTTGGTTTTGATGATTTGGTTATTGGTCTAATCGAGTTTGCATATTTATTGTTACTGACAAATTGGTCTAGGTTATGGACCAACAAGCGTTATCTATTCCAGATTAGCACAACACGTTATGGAGATGTTTTAATGATTGGTTATTATTGTAAATGCATTAAACCAACATGATGCATCACATATTAATTCATTTGTAATTGATTTAATTGTAATATTGTTAGTGAGCCGACCTACACATTTGGTCTTAGGTTTTGGTATATATGTAAGATCTCATTTGTGAGATTATGTAGAAGTAGAGAAGGTGTGGAAAAGGATTGTAATAAGGTATATGTGATTATAAGCTGAGCTATACACATAGACATCATTTGAAGATTCAAGGAAGGTATGAAGAAGACAATCAGAGCTTAACCGATACTAAATCCGGCATATGAAGATGTTATTTTGAGCAGTACATTATCATTGGATTTAACCATCCAATTGTAGTCAGTCTAACTCCCATTTTGTGATTGAGCAGTGAGCTCTAGGCAGTTGGCCTTTCTGCATGTGCAGACCCCATTTGTACACACATACTATCTGCAATAGTATCATCTGATTGTGGATAGTGTTTCCCACCATGGTTTTTCACCTTACAGGGTTTCCACGTACAAATATCTGTGTTATGTATTGTGGATGTTATTTGTCTTCCTGTTACACGCATTAAACTTTACTGGTATTGTTATTAACTGTTAAACTGTCAACCGACATTAAGTTTGGTTCACCGGTATTATGCATTAAGTTTGGTTAAGTTATATTTGGGTTGAAATTAATAGACAACTGATTCACCCCCCGCCCTCCCCCTCTCAGTTGCCTCTGGGTCCTAACAATTGGTATCAGAGCCTAGTCCTCTTTTTGCAGAAGTTTAACAACTTGAGGAGATTCTATGGCAACTAATTATTTCGGGAAGGATAGTCTGAAGCTTGATGGAACTAACTATGGTATATGGAAGATCAAAATGGAGACACATCTGAATTGCATTGGAAAAGACATATGGGATGTTACAAAGAATGGCTATGTTGGTCCCACACAGAGTCAACCTAATCCACCTACCTTAGCTAAAGATCAGGAGAATGATTGCAAAGCAAGAGAAGCACTTTTGAGCACATTGTCAGATCGGCAAATCATGGGATTATCAAACAGATCTACTGCTAAAGATATTTGGGAAAAATTGGAGACATTGAATGAAGGTGATACCACTGTCAAAATTGTAAAACTGGAATGCTTCCGGGTCAGGTATGAAAATCTGAAAATGGAAGAAGATGAAAGGATTTCTGCTTTTATGGAAAGAGTTAATGAAATTGTTTTGGGTATACAATGTTGTGGAGGATCCTTAAGTGAAGATGAAATTGTTTCTAAAGTTTTAAGAGCATTTCCACCGACATACGAAATGAAAGTAACAGCTATTAATGAATTGAGAACAATGCCTAATACATCAGTATCTAGAGATACTTTGGTTGGAAAACTTTCAGCTTTTTAACTTGAGGAATTTGGTCCTGTTGCTACAATCAAGACAGATTTAGCTTTCAAAGCATCATCATCATTATCTGAGAAATCTGATTGGAAAGTACTTTATGTTAGAGAACTTGAAGAAATCAGAAGAGAGAATGAAGAACTTGAAGAGCTTGAAGCACTATTTGCAAAGAAAATGCCTAAAGGTCTAGTTGGAGGTAAGTATGAAGGTAAAGCACCATTTAAATGTTTTAATTGCAATAAAATTGGTCATATGGCATCTAGGTGTCTTGATGGACATGCAAGATTGAAAGAAGAAGCTAAAAGAACATATAAGCCTAACCCTGAATATCAAATATACATATTTAAGAAGAACAGAGACAAATCATGTTACTATGTTGATGAAAGAGTTACTGATGATTCTGATGAGGAACCAACAGACAATGGATGGGCTTTTGTTGCTATAACAGAAGATCAACCGACACCTACTGTACAACCGGTAGAGCAGGCCCTGGCAGCTAAAATTGAAGAAAATGATGAATGGATCATTGATTTTGGATGTTCACATCATATGACTGGTGATAAAAGTAAATTCTTAACTCTTCATGAATACAATGGAGGTCTAATAAGATTTGGGGATGATAAAGCTTGTTTGATCAGAGGGAAAGGCACTATATCTTTTGATGGTAAGCACAATACTGACAACATTTATTATATTGAAGGTTTGAAGCATAATCTTTTGAGTGTTGGTCAATTAGTTGAGAAGGGATTTAAGTTACAATTCAAGAATGGTAAATGCAAAATCATGAATAGAACTAGTTTGGAAATTGCAACCAGTAATCAGACTAGAGGTAATATCTTTCACTTGAATAATAATGAGAAGACATGCTTGATTGCACATATTGATGAAAGTTGGTTATGGCATAAGAGACTTTGTCATGTAAATTTTGATTGCATTGTGAAAATTAGTACAACTAAGGCAGTAAGGGATTTACCTAAGATTGTAAAACCTCACAATCCGGTATGTAAGGAATGTCAATTTGGAAAGCAAGTTAGAGCAACTTTTAAGAGTATTCCAGAAAAATCCACTAATGTTCTTGATTTAATTCATACTGATTTATGTGGTCCGGCAAGAACTAAAAGTTTACAAGGAGATAGATATTTTATGCTAATCATTGATGATTATTTTAGAATGTGTTGGGTTACTTTTCTTAGGGAGAAATTAGAAGCTTTTGATAAATTCAAACTATTCAAGGTAATGGTAGAGAATGAAACCGGTAAGAAAATCAAATGTTTAAGATCAGATCAAGGAGGTAAATTCACATCTAAAGAATTTAATACATTCTATGAAGTGAATGGAATCAGAAGACAGTTATCAACACCTTGGACACCCCAGCAGAATGGATTTATGGAAAGGAAGAACATAACTATCTTGGATGCAGCTAGAAGCATGATATAAAAAAGCAAACTTACCTCATGTGTAGTGGAGAGAAGCAGTGAATACATCGGATTACACATTCAACAGAGTTCACATCAAAGGTGAAACCGGTAAGACCCCTCATGAACTATGGTTTGGTAGTACTCCTACTCTTAAATATTTTAGAATATTTGGAAGCAAATGTTATATTAAGAGAGATGATTATATTGGTAAATTTGATCCTAGAAGTGATGAAGGAATATTTCCTGGTTATTCATCTAAGAGCAAGGCATATAGATGTTTTAATAAGAGATTGCAGAAAATCACTGAGAGTGCAAATGTGAAGATTGATGAACAATTTAGAGGTAATTCAAGGTCTATGGACTCTGAACCGGCAGTTGAGATAATCACAAATGAACCTACACTGAGTGCATCGGTACAAAATGTTGATCCAGTCACACCGACATTATCTGAGAATCCAACAGTGACTGAAGAACAACAACAAGTGAATACACCCAGGTATGTAAGATTGAATCACTCTGAAAGTCAGATAATTGGGGATAAATATCAAGGTGTTATGACTAAAGGAAGACTAGCAAATGAAGAGGTATACCTAATTTCTCAAATGTAATTGGAACTAAATGGGTATTCAGAAATGAAATTAATGAAGATGGTAAGGTAATCAGAAACAAAGCAAGATTAGTGTGTAAGGGATATTCACAGAAAGAGGGAATTGATTACAATGAAACCTTTGCACTAGTAGCTAGAATTGAGGCAGATAGACTATTTTTAGCTTTTGCAGCACACAAGAACTATAAAGTAAATCAAATGGATGTTAAATGTGCATTTCTGAATGATGATCTTGAAGAGGAAGTTTACATTGAACAACCTGATGGTTTTTGTTTGATAGATAACAAAGATATGGTTTGCAGGTTAAGGAAAGCTTTATATGGATTGAAGCAAGCTCCTAGAGCTTGGTATGCTAGATTGGAAAAATATCTTTTGAAGCTTGGTTACACTAAAGGTAATGCTGACAACAACTTATATTACAAAGTGGCTAATGATGACATCTTGGCTATTGAAGTTTTTGTTGATGATATAATTTTTGGAGGAGAAGATGGATTGTGTAAAGACTTTTCTAATAAGATGCAGGAAGAATTTGAAATGTCTATGATTGAAGAGATAAAATTATTTTTAGGATTACAGATTTCACAGACTGATAAAGGTATATTCATAAATCAATCAAAGTACTTGAAAAAACTACTAAAGAAATTTGGTATGGAAAACTCTAAACCGGTAAGTACTCCTATGACTACAAATGATAAACTATCATTAAAGGATGATTCAATACCTGTTAATCCAACAAGATATAAATCTATGACTGGAGGTTTACTGTATTTGACACAAACATGACTTGATATTATGAATGCAGTATGTATTGTTTCAAGATTTCAGAGTAATCCTAAGGAAAATCATGAATCAGCAGTGAAAAGGATTTTTCGATATCTACAAGGCACAACAACTCTTGGTTTATGGTATCCTAAAGATAAATTTTTTGATTTATGTGCATACACAGATGCAAATTGGGCAGGAGATGTAGATGACAGAAAGAGCACCACCGGCGGAGCATTCTTTCTTGGTATCAGATTGATTTCATGGTTGAGCAAGAAACAAAGTTGTACATCATTATCAACAACAGGATTAGAATATGTTGCAGTAGCAACTAATTGTACTCGAGTATTATGGATTAAGAAAATGTTGAAGGAAATAAAGGTAAAATGAAAATAACCTATAATCATTTACTGTGATAATATGGCAGCAATAGATATATCTAAGAATTCGGTATTTCACTCTAAAACTAAACATGCTTCTATCAAATTCAATTTTTTGAAAGAGAATGATGAAGCAAAAGAAGTGAAATTTGTTTATGTGAATGCTAAAGAGCATATTGCAAATATCTTTACTAAGCATTTACCTAAGGAAACTTTTGAATATCTTAGAGAGCATCTTGGGGTAATACTCTCACCGGTAGAGACTTAGATAGTTGGAGCATGGCATCAGATCGACAGGAATTAATAGAGAAATATTTTTCTGGCTTTGATGGAGGAGAGCTATTTCTCAGGGGGAGTAGTTGGTTATAACAATTGGTATTTAGTTTTATGAATTGGTTGTATTTGGTTTTGTATTGCTTTGGCATTTGATGTCAAAGGGGGAGATATATCTATGCAAAAACACATTATCTTTTAGGGAGAGATTATTCCTAGGGGGAGAAATATTATGTCTTTTGATTTCTAGAAATTGTTCTCATTAGGAGATTGTTGGTTTTTGGTTTTTGGCATTTCTGCTTTGGCACTTAGATGGTTTTTCCATCTTGTGTTGCCATCAATGCCAAAGGGGGAGATTGTTGGTATTATGGATGTGTTGCATTGATTTTGTCATTGATGTCAACACTTGTCAACACTTATTAGCACTAGAGATCTTTGGTTATGTTCACCGGCATGATCAATGACTTATGCACAGTCATCGGTATCTGGTTCACCAATAGGTTATATTGTTCAGCGACACTAAGGATGATCTGTTATCATCTAGAGATTACTTTGTTATGTCAAAGATATTGTTTGGACACTTGGTTTTGGTGATTTGGTTATTGGTCTAATCGAGTTTGCATATTTGTTGTTACCAGCAAATTGGTCTAGGTTATGGACCGGCAAGCGTTATCTATTCTAGATCAGCACGACATGTTATGGAGATGTTTTATTGATTGGTTATTATTGTAAATGCATTAAGCTGACATGATGCATCACATATTGATTCATTTGTAATTGATTTAATTGTAATATTCTTAGTGAGCCGACCTACACATTTGGTCTTAGGTTTTGGTATTTATGTAAGATCTCATTTGTGAGATTATGTAGAAGTAGAGAAGGTGTGGAAAAGGATTTTAATAAGGTATATGTGAATATAAGAAGAGCTATACATGCAGACATCATTTGAAGATTCAAGGAAGGTATGGAGAAGACAATCAAAGCTTAACCGATACTGAATCCAGCATATGAAGATGTTATTTTGAGAAGTACATTATCATTGGATTTAACCATCCAATTGTAGTCAGTGTGACTCCCATTTTGTGATTGAGCAGTGAGCTCTAGGTAGTTGGCCTTTCTGCATGTGAAGACCCCATTTGTACACACATACTATCTGCAGTAGTATCATCTGATTGTGGGTAAGGTTTCCCATTGTGGTTTTTCCCCTTATAGGGTCCACATACAAATATTTGTGTTATGTGTTGTGGATGTTATTTGTCTTTCTGTTACATGCATTAAACTTTACCGGTACTATTATTAACTGTTAAACTGTCAACTGACATTAAGTTTGGTTTATCGGTATTATGTATTAAGTTTGGTTAAGTTATATTTGGGTTGAAATTAATAGACAACTGATTCACCCCCCCCCCTCAGTTGCCTTCGGGTCCTAATAGAACACAGTGGTGGATTTGATAGATGTGGACCAATGTGAATCGACGGAGTCAGAAGATGAAGAATTTATGAAAGAAGAAGAAGTAGAAGTCCCTCCAAAATAAAAAATTCCTTCACCAAATCAAGAGTAAGTTGGAGGAGATAGACAGACCTCGAGAATATGGAAGGACTTAATACTCAAAAGGATCAACAAGAAAAGCCTGACGACGACAAAAGGAATGAAGAAAGAAATATAATAAATGGGATAACGTCGTAGTAGGGTGCTCCACCAGAGATTACAAAGGAGAATAAAAATGTTTATGTAGGGAGTTCAAGCAAGGATGCAAAAAATATGAAAATGAGAAAGTAAGTAATCAAGAAATTGAGCAATAACAAGAGAATCAAGAAAAGGAAGAAAAGATAGAAATGTCGTAGAAGATTAAGTTCCTGGTAGAATCAGGAAGTATTCGTGTATAAGATTAGTTACAATAGTAAATGAAATCTAAGGATATTGTTGAAGTGATACCATTGGACTTCAACAACTTGCTCATTGATACACCCAGTGCAAAAAAGGGAAGGAAACCTAAGATTAGATATGTTACCTAATTAAATGTAGAGGGTGAATAATAATTGCACATTGCAGAACCGACAACTAATAAGGATGCACAGGAGTTAACTTCAAAATAATATCAAACTAAAATAGTTAATTTGTGCAAACCCTCAAGTTTTGATGCCACTAGAATAAATAAAGAAGGGGTGGTAATAATAGATGATAGATTACGTAGGGATCAGAAGAAGCTGAAGGAGAAAAAGAGGCAGATAGAGCAGCTGGTCCAGATCATAAAAGGAATCATTCTATTGGTTCTCCAAAAGGGGTTTACACTGCAATGAGGCAGAGACCAAGTTGATTCTTATAAATATATGTGGAGAAGCCAACTCCGACTGTTAAAATACTTAAGAGCTTGGACCAACTAACAAGGGTCTGCAAACCCTTCTGCACTTTAGGCTCTACAAAACTTGGGAGGGTGATCCCTTCATGCATTTGTGACCTCTGCACCATTTTGGCAAATGACATTAAAATAAAGTAGATAATCTCATTTAAAAGGGCTCGACAAAGAGGGATAATGCTACATAATGGATAGTTCTCAATGATCCTCAACCATCTTTGGAGCATGAGAAGTCTTCAGTAAATAACATTATGCGTAAAAATGAAAAGATATTTTGATATTCATCAAATTAACAACAAGTTGTTGGTGAGTTTTGAGCATAAAACTAACATTTAAGACAGTTACAGGTCATGACCAGTGCCTTATCCATTGGGTACCTGGATTTTAAGACATAAAATGAAAATATATCAAAATTTTATCTAATAGCATGAGATCTAAGAAAATATTGCCTTACAATATTTCTCATATGGATATCCCAACCCAAACTGCTTATCTAAATCCATGCATAAGCCCTACCACTCTGCAATTCCAGTCAAGAATTTAATTGACCCCTTAGACCAAAGCATGAACAGAAAATACATACACCACAATAGTGCAATGAATGAGAAAAACCTTGATTCTACTCATTCAAAAACATGATATAATTACACACTGGAGAAGGGTTTGAAACATGTTTTTATCTACTTAATCTGCTACCTTCTGTTATAAAACATTTTACATATAACTCCTTCAAGAACCTACACAAAATATGACACCAAGCTCATTCTATTTTCTTTGTAAATGACTTTTACAGCTTGATCCCTTCACTTAGACTCACTATACATGACCAAGAAATTGGAAAAATATTTTGCACCCAAATTTCTGGACCCCGTCTCATGGCCTTGAATTCCCTTTTATAGAAACAAGGGAGAAAACAAGCTTCGGGCTAGAGGAGACACTTGTCACAAACCCATATGACCGCTTGTGATTCTGTTATAAAATATTCTTTACAATTTCCCAAAAACTGTCCACACTAGCATTCATGATGAGGTAGAACCAAAATTCCTAACTGCATTTTGGTAGAAACAAAACTCCTTGAGTCGTGCCACTATCACCCTTGATGCCTCCAAATGGACTGTGAGATGCGTTGTTCTTTCCTACAGAGCATTTCCCTCCCCATAAGGGAAATTAAATCCTAACAAGAAGTAAAGTCGCTCCTAAACTAGAGGAGGAGCTCCAACCTTCATGCCCAGGATCAGAGAAAATGGAAAGAGGAGCTCACAGAGGTACATAATAAGAAGGGAAGGCATCACAACTTCCATGTCATTGCAAATATGACTGGTTGTTGCCTTCATCCCAACCTTGTGTCGCTCTTGTCCCTGTGTGAGATCCTTCCTATAACCCCCTGCCAACCAGTGGCAGCGAGAAGCAGAGGATGTGTCATGCAAGGCTTTTTCAGATAAAAAATAAATTTCAAGCCTCCACTAACCATCTTCCCCATTCTCAAGGCTCCATTGACTATAAGCATACTCACTCAAAAAAGTGGATTTCCATCCGGTGTCATAGAGTTCACAGTAACCCTTTGCATGATACTGCTCAAAACACATCCTTATCCTCTTGAAACCTTCTTAGAAGATAATAAGGTTTATGTTCTTTCTACCAAATGAAAACACCACCTGGCTATATTTATAATAAAAAATTACTTCATTTGGCAGTGCTCGTGCATGTGAAAAATCATCACTTCAATGCTTTCTACTTATCCTGCCAGCTACGGACTTAGGAAATCATGCATATCAAACCCAAAATACCATCATATTCAAGATATCAATCCGCTACTTTCGGATGAAGCTCACCATATCTGAACAATTTTTTTTTTTTTGTTGTTCCTTGACTGCAAAACTTCAGCTTTAGAATCCCTTTTTGGACATTGAGTCATTATCTTTTGAATTATTCTCAGAGATAGTTCCTTGATTTACCTTACTGAAAATCCCTGACAATATGCATCCTCTGATCTTGTTGACAAGCCCTTGACCTTCCACTACCAACTCAAAAATCATCATTATCCCTTTATGCCTCTGAAAATCTTAACTTCTCATTACAGTGGCAATGAAACTTGTTGAGATGGCTCCCTTGGAACTGCCAATTTTGCTTGTTAATGCAACTCGACCCAAAAAACAACCTTTAGAACAGGTCTTTTAAAAATCAGTCAGCGTCCATGTGTCTCAACTTGTCTTCCTTTACTCCATGTCAACACACTTAGTTCTTCATGCCTTTATTTTCCCACATGAGTGATAAGCAAGTAGCATAAATCACCCTTTTTAAATACGTTTTGAATTTACACCGTAGATCTTATCCAGCCTGGTGCATCATACGATCACCATAGGTCAATATGATATTGACCTTCCAATATGGCAAGTGGGTCCATCGAAATCTTGACTAAGCATCACCAAATCACCTTCCTACTCAACTCTGTCAGTAGCCCCACTGTCAGACTTACTCGGTTTTCCTAGGACATGTGACATCATCTCGTGATGTCATGATCCTTAACTTCCATGCATCTTCCTTTGTGAGACTGCGAGGGCCATCAGATCTATTCGCTCTTTATGTGTCGACCACAATGACCGCCTAACATTTTCCACTAACCTCTGAGCACCTTTCTGCTTAGGTTAAAACATCGAAATCCACTTGATCCATGTGCAAATTTATGGAACTTTTAGTAGCTTGATAATTAATTATAGAGATATTGGCCAAAATATTAAGGTTGGATAGGAAAATTTATCAACTCTGGTTAAAAATATCAAAGGGGCCCAACCATAGGAAAAGAACGAAAACTTAGGAAAAAAATTTGAGGCCGACAAAAGAAATAACGCCTAGGAAAGGAAACATGGTCCCCTCGATGATGAAAATGACCCTCACTTTTAAGTGATAAAGGTAATGAAGAAATATAACAAGCTTTGGGTTTTGAATAAAAGACTTGCCCAAATATACATAAATCTCAAACCCTAAACCCTGAGGGAAAGAACAAAGAGCATCATTAATTCAAAATGACTAATATTTTGACAGGGACACTAAATTTTTACATAATCATTTTTAGGACTATCACATTCAAATAGGAGCAGGCCCGCAGGTGATACCCCAACACCCAGTGTTGAAGTCTAAAGATGAACTAGACGCTATGACTACCTTGAGACACAAATCCAACATTGTGGATGATTGGATTGATAAGGTGTGGGTGCACCATAAGACCACATTGCATAAGGTCGTGTCCAAGTATTCTATGTGGACTCAATTGATTAAAAGAATAAATATAATTCAAAGTAGAAGTGGGGAATTACTAGAAAGGATTGAAGTGGAATTAAAAAGGATGAATGAAATGGAAGAAAATCCCACTAGTGAAATGATAGAATGAGGGATACTAAAGAAAGAGCAAGTGGATGAAATTGAGTCTTGGGAGATATTGAATGCATGGCAAGTGGATAGATTGAACAATTATAAGAGCAAACTGCAAACCATGATGAGAGATGTCACCGAATCTAGGGGATAGAATGGGATGTTGATAGAAATATTGATGGAATAACTAATTGAAGATGTAATACGTCATGGGGACATGTGGATATTATCAAAATTTAAAAATAATTGGAGGCAAAGATTATCTAGTCTAGAAAAGTATAGTAGCCCACAAATTCTAAGGGACATGGCGCAAATGCAAGCAGTGGTTTGAGAATATGAGAAGAATGTCGGTCCTATGTAGTGGGAGACTGCCCAAATGCAACATCACTGTAGAGTCCAAGAACTTAATTGCTCTGCAGTTGAGGGATGCAAAAAGGATGATATAGTCCAAGTTGTAGTTGTCATTGATGCATATTCTTTATAAGAACAAAAGACCGACGAGCCCACTAAATAGAAGAAAAGAGTTTGATTTAGTCAATTATAAGTTTTTTCTTATGTATACCAACTAGAAATTTTGTCTTGTTCTAGGTTGTCACTATAAAAGTGACCTTAAGTGATCATTTTGCTAAGTTTGGAGATTATAGACTTGAGAGAGCTCAAAAGTGTTTCCAGAAGCTTCATTTCTTGGTTTCCACACCGTTACAGTTTTTTTGCAACAATGTTTTTCTTTGCAAGTGATTAGATTGGTGAAGTCAAGAGTCAATTTATGAAATACATCAAACTGTATGCATTGTTGTTGACAACTAAATACATAACTCTACGCAGGTCACTTCTACTGTGTTGTGTAATTTTTCCTATTGATAACAATTTACTTTGAAAGCTTGTACAATTTTTCAAATAATTACAAAATTATTTTGGTTGTTTGTAAAATTTGTTCTTTTCCATTTTAATTATTTTAGAAAAGCTTTTGAGTGTGAAACTACTCGATAAGTAGGAAACTCATTTAACTTTTACATGTTTTCTTCTTTTCTTTCATTTATGAATAAATACAATTCAATTGAATAATTGAGAGAAGATGCTCTAGAGTTTTGGAAGTTGTTTGTAAATTATAGTAAATTACTAGGAAGCTCTTTGTGAAATAGTTGATGCATGATGAGTGAATACCACAGGGTCAAGAACTAACGTACTGAGCCTCTAGATTAGTATTTCATTAATCTTCCAAGTAAAAAGACTCTTTATGAGGTGAGAATCTATCCAATTGAGGCGAGCTATACATCCATATTAATAGATCTGGCACTAAAAGGAGGGCCTAAAGTTTTGTTTTACTATAATCAATAAGTTGGAGTATAGGAGAGTGAATAGATCTAGGTCTCGTGAACTAGGATTCCAAATTATAGAACTACCCGATAGGAAAAATTATCGCAGGCCTAGGGCTAACTCAGTTGGTCCCGTTTCAAGTTCATATAACAAGATTTTACCTCAAAATCATATAAATCTAGTTAATCCTATGCAATTACCACCTCCTCCCCAACCAATGACTTTCTTTAATGCCAATTCATCCTTCCAATTTTCTAATTATCATGACTTGCCAAAGAATCCAAATAATTGTGTCCAAAATTTCATCTTCAGAGCTTGCATTCCCCATGAAGATGTGGTTTGTAGATTATTTCCTTATACTCTTAGTGATGAGGCATATGTGTGGTATATTAATCTACCTATAGTATCTATAACCTTGTAATATTCATTAAAGAGTTCTTTTTTGTCTCGGTTTAAAGCCCCTCTGGACCCTGCAATGTTGTATCATCAATTTACGTAGGGAATAACACGAGTCGATAGGTTGTTTTAATGATAGATTTTATAGGGCCTATTCTAAGTTAGAATCTCTATACTCATTGATTGAACAAATTGCTTTATCACTATATTATGCTCTCTGGATCCTTTAACATCAATGTTTGTAACTAGGAAAGTTCCCGCGGCAACAAATTTCTCTAAAGAAAATACAAAATCTATAAGTGTAAATAAAGAAATGAGATAGATAGGGTATGGTCCATCCACTAGGCCAGGTGTTCTAGAATTTCCTAGTGCAGCAAGTCCAGTGATATCAATTATGTCGATGCAAAGTAATAGGCCAAATGTACCTTCACAAGTCCCTATTCTAAATTCACTAAATTTAGATAATAGCAGAGCTATGGTGTTGCATCTTGGACTAGCTATCACTGAGATTTCACCCAATGAGGATTCATTCTTTTCCCAAACTCTTGAATCCAACGACAAGAGCGATAACAATATTGAGGAGGAGATAAAGGAGATTACTAAAAAGCTAAGGAAGTTAATTACCAAAGTTTCATGTTTGAGAAGACAAAGTTACAATGCCAAGAATAGTGATAAAGGGAATTCCAATCCACAATAGAGGTTTAATTCTAATAGACCTCCTAGAACATGGAACTGTTAGACAGTTCAGATAACCAGAAGACAACTAAGAGGAGGAGGGGGGTGAATCAGTTGTCACAGATTACCGAAAGCATTAGCAATTTAAACTTTAATACCAGAACCCAAAACAATAATACGGGAATAGCAGTTAATCCAATTAAGCATAAACAATAATCACAGAATAAAATCCATCCATACAACACCAAGATTTGTACGTGGAAAACCCAGTAAAAGAAAAAACCACAGTGGGAAGCCTACCCCCAGTCATATAATACTTCTATAGTAAGTATGTGAATTACAATGAAGGGGTCTGCACTTGCAGGAAGGCCAACAACCTAGAGCACACTTCTCATCACAGAAGGAGCCTCATTGACTACATATAAATCCAGACTACAATCCAGAGAAGTGTTGAACTGCAAAAGATAGCATCTCTTATGCCTGAGTACAATTCCGGTTAAGCTCAATATCGAAGGACTTAATCCTCTTACACAAACCCAATTTGATCTCCAATGATCGACCAACTTTTATGCCTCAATGATATTACATTATTCACACATTACATTCCTTGACCATGACCTCTTACAATAACCATGATGATCTACAATAAGATCTTACAACTATTTATACAAACCCTTGATCACAAACAATCAGGTCAGCCACCAAACAATAAACCAGTTACATAATTACAAACCATGTCAACCTTAGACCAAACAAATAATATCCACACATAAAACATCTTGAAAATACAACAATAGATCCTATCCACATGTTACATTAATGACAGTCCATAACCTAGATCAACCAGGACCAAGTATAGGTCCACACGCTTCAACAATGATCTCCAAATTCCAAGTCTCGAACATGATCACCAACAACATCCTGAAACTCCATCAGAAGCTGCACCAACACCAATTATGCAATGCATCAAAGATCTCCACCAAAAACTCTGTCGGTGAAACCATGGCTGGAACTAGAAACCAAGCTTTTAAGTAAGCATAATAGCATCCAATCAACAAACCAAAACCAACTTACCAAATATGAGTATAAGCATTATGAACAAGCCAATTCCAACACTAGATTATAAAGGAGTCTACTGGATCATGCCGGATCCAAGTTAACTAGAAACCACTCAACCTATCGAGACTAGAAGGGTGTCGGTAAAGCATCCAAACAACTAGTGTTGGCATCAATGGCAAAACATCAATGCAACACATAATCAATTCCACCAAATGGCCAACAATCTCCCCCTTTGGCATTGATGGCAACACTAGATGTGAAAAACATCTAAGTACCAAGAAATGCCAAACAAGTCTCCCCTTGTGGAAGACAACCAACAATCTCCCGCATATAACTCTGAATATTAATATCACTCCCCCTTTGAATAATATCTCTGTAAAGTTCAAAATTTCTTTTTCACATCACTATCTCTCCCCCTTTGACATCAATGCCAAAAATTGGACAGAAATATCAAAGCAAAAACATAATCCTCTGAATCTTAAAGCTAACCACTCCCCCTGGACAGTAGCATCCCACATCAGTGTCAGAATGAATAGTATTTCTGATAATGCATGTTGGACTGATGCCAAACCACATCAATCAAGTCTCTGTCGGAGGGGCAAAAACCCCCAATCTATCTCTTAGGTACTCAAATTATTCCTTGGATAAAGGTTTAGTAAAAATATCTGCAATCTATTCTTTAGTGTTCACATAAACTAGTTTAACTTCATTTGCTTCCACCTTCTCCTTCAAAAAGTTATACTTGATAGATATGTGCTTTGTCTTAGAGTGAAACACCATATTTTTTGATATATCAATAGCAGTAGAGTTATCATAGTGAATAACTACCGGTGCATCACAATCCACCTTTATATCATTCAACATTTGCTTCATCCATAAAACTTGTGTACAGTTAGTAGCAACAACATATTCAGCTTCAGGAGTAGATAAAGAAGTACATGATTGTTTCTTGTTGATCCATGAAACCAACTTCATTCCAAGAAATAAATCTCCACCGGAAGTGCTTTTTCGGTCATCAAAATCTCCTGCCTAGTCAACATCTATATATGCACATAAAGTAAATTTATCATCCCTAGGGTACCACAAGCCATATTATGATGTACCTTGCAAGTATCTAAGAACCCTTTTCACCGCCATCTCATGATTTTCTCTAAAATCACTCTAAAATATTGAAACAATACAAACAACATTCATAATGTCAAGCCTAGTCTGAGTCAAATAAAGTAGACCTCCAATCATAGATTTGTATCTTGTAGGATTTATCGGTGCAAAAATATATTTTCTTGTCAATTTCTTACTTGTAACCATAGGTGTACTTACCGGTTTAGAATCTCCCATACCAAATTTCTTCAACAATTCCTTAGCATATTTAGTTTGATAGATAAAAATACCTTTGTTAGTCTGAGTAATCTGCAAACCTAAGAAAAATTTCATCTCACCAATCATAGACATCTCAAATTCTTTCTCCATATTCTTAGAAAATTCTATGCATAATTTATCTTCACCTCCAAAAATAATGTCATCAACAAATACTTCAAAAATCAGTATATCATCATCAGTGATTTTATAAAATAAGTTGTTGTCAGCACTGCCCTTAGTAAAACCAAGCTTCAAGAGATATTTATCCAACCTTGCATACCAAGTTATAGGTGCTTTTTTAAATCCATATAAAGCTTTCCTTAACCTGCAAACCACATCAGTATCATTTGATAGTGAAAAACCATCAGGTTGCTCAATATAGACTTCCTCATCAAGATCTTCATTCAAGAATGCACATTTAACATCCATCTAATAAACCTTGTAGTTTTTATAAGCAACATAGGCAAGAAATAATCTTACAGCTTCAATCCTAGCTACTGGTGCAAAAGTTTCTCCATAATCAATTCCTTCCTTTTGAGAATATCCTTTACAAACCAATCTAGCCTTATTTCTTATAACTTGACCATCCTCATTCAATTTATTCCTAAAAACCCATTTAGTTCCAATAACATTTTTATTTTTAGGCTGGGGAACCAAAGTCCATGTATTATTTTTCTCAATCTAATATAATTCTTCTTCCATAGCTTTTAACCAAAATTCATCTTTACATGCCTCAAAAACTTATACCGGTTCAACTTGTGAAATTAAACATACCTCATTATTCGTCAGTCTTCTTCTTGTCATCACTCCATTGCTCTTATCCCCAAGATTTGATCTTCGGAATGATTTAATCTCACATACCTAGGAGTCTTTTGACTTTCTGTTCCTCTTCCCTATTCTTCAATTACTGTAGAATTCTCTGATGTTACCGGAGTAATTAGTTCAACTCTCTGTTCCGGTAAAGGTGTTACTAACTTAGATATAATCATTCCCACTGTTGGTTCCTTCTCATAAACTCTGATTTGACTTTTTCTCAGCTCATCTACTTTGACATTATCACTCTCCACAATTCTCTGCAATCTCTTGTTATAACATCTATATGCTTTGCTTTCATTAGAATAACCAATAAATATGCCTTCATCACTTCTAGGATCAAATTTCCCAATAGTATCATCTCTACCGATATAACATTTACTACCAAAAATTCTAAAATACTTAACTATAGGTGTATTGCCAAACCATAATCCATAAGGTGTCTTACTAGTTTCTCCTTTTATATGTACTATGTTGAATGTGTAAACCGATGTACTCACTGCTTCTCTCCAGTAGATATGAGGTAGATTTGCTTCCATCAACATTGTTCTAGTAGCATCCAAGATAGTTATGTTTTTCTTTTCCACAACTCCATTCTGCCGAGGTGTCCGGGGAGCAAAAAATTGTCTTCTTATACCATGCTTGTCACAAAAGTTATTAAACTCACTGGATGTGAATTCTCCACCATGATCTGATCTCAAACATTTAATCTTCAATCCTGTCTTAGTTTCCACTTTAGCCTTAAATATTTTAAAGTTTTCAAATGCTTCATATTTTTCTTTCAAAAAATTAACCCACATCATTCTAGAATAATGATCAATGATTAGCATGAAATATCTATCACCATGAAAACTTTTAACTCTAGCAGGGCCACACAAATCAGTATGAATAAGATCAAGAACATCATTTGATTTATCTTGTATGCTCCTAAAAAAGGTTCTAACTTGTTTACCCATTTGACATTCCTTACATACCCGATTATAGGGCTTCATAATCTTAGGTATATCTCTAACAGCCTTAGTTGAACTGATCTTCACAATGCAATCAAAATTCACATGACACAACCTTTTATGCCATAGCCAACTCTCATCAATCTATATAATCAAACATGTCTTCTCACTGGAGTTCAAATGAAATATATTACCTTTTGTCTGTGTACCAGTTGCAATCTCCAAGCCAGATCTGTTAATGATTTTGCATTTTCCATCCTTGAATTGTAATTGAAATCCCTTATCTACAAATTGTCCTACAAAAGTTTATGCTTCAAACCTTCAACATAATAAACATTATCAGTATTGTTCTTACCATCCAATGATATAGTTCATTTTCCTTTGATCATACATGCCTTGTCATCTCCAAATCTAACTAGTCTACCATAAAATTCTTGCAAAGACAGAAACTTCCCTTTATCTCCAGTCATATGATGTGAACAACCACTGTCAATTACCCATTCATCCTTGTCCTCAATTTTAGCAGCAAGTGCCTTCCCCTCAAGTACATTCTCTTCCAGTGCCGGATCATCTTCCTTGATAGCCAAGAATACCCATTCCTTCCCATTGCCGGATCCTCTAGTAGAGTCTTATGCAAGCTCATCATCTGAATCAGTAATGCCTTCCTCATCTGCTATGTAGCATTATTTGTCTCTATTTTTCTTGAATCTATACTTGTTCTGATATCCAAGGTTAGGCTTAAATGATCTTTTAACTCTTTCTTCAAATCTTGAATTTCTTTAAGGACATCTAGATGCAAAATGAACAATCTTATTACATGCAAAACATTTAAAAGGTGCTTTTCCTTCATACTTACTTCCTACCGATCCTTTTGGTACTCTTCTAGCAAATAGTGCTTCAAGTTTCTCAAACTCATCATCTTCTCTCTTCATATCTTATAGTTCTTTTGCATATAGAGATTTCCAATCTTTCTTACCGGTTGTAGATGTAGATGCATGAAAAGTAGGTTCAGTCTTCATGGCTCCAGAAGATCCAAATTCTTCAAGCTCAAAAGCAGATAGTTTCCCAACCAAAGTATCTTTGTTGACAGATGTATTAGCCATTGTTCTCAACTCATTAATAACAGTAGTCTTCATTTTGTAAGCCGGTGGTAGGGCTCTCAGGACTTTAGAAAAAATTTCATCTTCGCTCAGAGTTCCACCACAATATTGAATTCCCATAACAATCTCATTTACCCTTTCCATTCCATCTTCAGATTTTTCATATCTCACCCAATAACCATGAAGTTTAGCAATCTTCACTGTAGGGTCACATTCATTAAGAGTCTCCAACTTATCCCATATAGCCTTTCCAGATGATTTGTATGTTAATCCCTTTATTTGTTGATCAAAAAGTGCACACAACAGGGCTTCTCTTTCTCTACAATCATTCTCAAGCTCCTTGTCCAGGTTTGTCAGAGGAGGATTTCCAGATCCTGGATTAAAGGGTGTGACACCATTCTATGTGATCTCCCAAATCTCCTTACCAAGACATCTCAGATGAATCTCCATCCGAATATTTCATATTGTGTAATTTGTTCCTTCAAGCCTCGGTATATCCCTTCGAAAGATAGCTCCAAAAGAACTGGATGAACTTGAATTGTTAGCCACCATAGGATCTTGCTCAAGTGGTTAAGCTTTCTGTAGAGAGGACCAAAGCTCTAATACCAATTGTTAGACAGTTCAGATAACCGGAAGACAACTGAGAGGGGGGGGGTGAATCAGTTGTCACAGATTATCGGAAGCATTAGCAATTTAAACTTTAATACTGGAACCCAAAACAATAATATTGGAGTAGTAGTTAATCCAATTAAGCATAAACAATCATCATAGATTAAAAGCCATCCACACAACACCAAGATTTGTACGTGGAAAACTCAGTAAAGGGAAAAACCACGGTGGGAAGCCTACCCATAGTCAGATAATACTTATGCAGTAAGTATGTGAATTACAATGAAGGGGCCTGCACTTGTAGGAAGGCCAATAACTTAGAGCACACTGCTCATCACAAAAGGAGCCTCATTAACTATATATAAATCTAAACTACAATCCAGAGAAGTGTTGAACTGCAAAAGATAGCATCTCCTATGCCAGAGTATAGTTTTGGTTAAGCTCAATACCGGAGGAGTAAATCCTCTTACACAAACCCAATTCGATCTCCAATGATCGACCAACTCCTCTGCCTTAATGATATTACATTATTCGCACATTACATTCCTTGACCATGACCTCTTACAATAACCATGATGATCTACAATAAGATCTTATAACTATTTATACAAACCCTCGACCATAAACAATTAGGTCAGCCACCAAACAATAAACCAATTACATAAGTACAAACCATGTCAGCCTTAGACCAAACAAATAATATTCACACATAAGACGTCCTGAAAACACAACAATAGGTCCTATCCACACATTACATTAATGTCAGTCCATAACCTAGATCAATCGGGACCAAGTATAGGTCCACACGCTTCAACAATGATCTCCAAATGCCAAGTCTCGAACATGATCACCAACATCCTGAAACTCTATCAGAAGTTGCACCAACATCAATTATGCAATGCATCAAAGATCTCCACCAAAAGCTCTGTCGATAAAACCCTCGCCAAAACTAGAAACCAAGCTTCTAAGAAAGCAGAATAACATCCAATCACTAGACCAAAACCAACTGACCAAATATGAGTATAAGCATTATGAACAAGCCAATTCCATCACCAGATTATACAAGAGCCTACCAGATCATGGCGGATCCAAGTTAACCAGAAACCACTCAACCTATTGAGACTAGAAGGGTACCAGTAAAGCATCCAAACAACTAGTCTTGGCATCAATGACAAAACATCAATGCAACACACAATCAATTCCACCAAATGGCCAACAGGAACACTAGGCCAAACAATGGTGGAATTGTTTCACCTTTGGATAATCCTCCACCTGAGGATAATAATCAGCCATGCAGAGAAAGATTGTCCTAAATTTAAGGTAACTATGTACATTTTTTCAGTCTAAGGTGATGGCACTGTCTTATACAAAACTACTGAACAAAATTTGTGTAGAGAAATTGTCCCTACCAATTATGATACAACTTTATTCTTATAAATTTATGTAAAGTTGTTAGAAACGTCTGGTCAAAACAACTCTCGTGAGAAATATGCTCATGATAGCAGAGAATGTTCTCCTTTGGTGGTAGAGTCTTATGTATTCTCCTTTCAGTGAGAAGATTCATCTGAGTCTGAAGAAGAAGAGATATAAATGACTCAACAATATTGAAAAGGACATACTTACAACTTGTAGAGTAAGAATTATAACAAGCATAAGGAACCTCTAACCACATTTGTCCTGCCAAATAATTACCATACACCACCAAATCCCTAGGGTAGCAATTTGCCAGAGCCTCTGAAAGATAATGATACATATAAGCCCCTTGTGATGCACAAGAGTGCTAGTACCTAACCTGAAATCAATGATCTTAGTGTTGATCAATTGATAAGTTACCTAGCAGAAGAAATCAAGAAGGTCAAAGTAAGTTTATCTTTAACTGAATTGTTGAAAATGCCTATCATTAAAAGTGCCTTTCTTAAAGGTTAAGAAGATCAAATCGATAGAGAAAAAATGGAAAATTTAAGATAAAACTCCTAAAGAAGTTCCCAAAATGAAGGAAAAGGAAATCATGCTCGTTGTAGAAGCACATGTGGCCATTTACAAAGGGAAAAGAGAGGTTTTGCCATTTTTGTTAACCCTAAAGATCTTCGAGAAGAATCTACATAATTGCCTTATCGACTCAAGGGCTTCTATGAATGTTATGCCTTTAGCGATTTGTCAACAATTAGGAGTGACAATGGCAAAGTCTAATAGGAAATTTACTTAGGATCAGACTAAAGTAAATGTTATGGCTGAATTGACCAACATACACATGCAGTTGCCATCAAACCCCAAAGTACAAGCTTTTATGGATATACAAGTAGTAAATATACCAAATCAATATGGTTTGTGGTGTAGCAACGATTGGCTTAGTATGCTTAATGGATATATACACACGAACTTTTCCCATATCTGGCTACCATGGAAGGGGATTCCCAATAATATCATAATTGAATCAGAACCTTAGATGAAATTAATGGTAACTAGTTATAATTAGGAAAATGAGGTGTTGCATTTGGAAGTGGAACCAGGAGTATATAGCATAAAATAGTTAGTTGTACAAATAGATAAAATATGCACTTGTCACTTGGAGGCCCAAAGGAAAATGTTACCATACATTGATCATCTAATTGAGTCAAATAAAGGATCATCTGATGAAGAGAAAGATTAATTGAGCATGTTTGCTAAATAAGTATCATAAGAGGCCATTAAGGGTAAGAAACAATGCTTACCTTTTGAATCGATGTTATTGTTAGACTGGTGCAAAATACATAAGGTTAAACATTCAGAAAATCTATAATGCCTGTCAAAATACCCTAGGGAAAATAACTATACTAACTAACAAATGGAGTGTTTTTTTTTAAACATCTACCAAGGAATCATATAGATCTACCATTACTCATATGTATGAATCATAAGGTATCATGATTGCATAAACAACTTAAATATAATCATAATCATAACCACATATATCGCAAGTAGAAATAACATCATAATCATTTTCATCTCAAACATACATACATACATCCATTTACTCTCTCTCTCCCTAGGGTATTCCAGTGTCACTACTCACTAGCAACTACACATTACACATCCACATCATGAATTCAATAACATTCATTTGCTTTAAGTTCTACTTAAATACTTTCTTCCTCCCATGAGATTATGAGTTATCAAATGCCTATCTACATAACCCCATTAACTTTCTAAGTTCATTTTGAAATACCAACTCAAATGTTCTTAATTTCCATATCTTTCATTATTCATCTATCACGTCATGAATTTATATTTATATAACTTCTCCTATAAATGGAACTAGAATTCTTCCTTAAGAATTAACCATTACACATATCATCAAGTTACTATCTACAAACATGTGCAAGATTTTAACTACAAGTACTATTCTTCATTTCAATTAGGATCTCATGCTGCCAGACCAATTCAAGAACCATTTGATACAATCAAGAATGAACATAATCTAATCATTCAATTACCTAGTCCAACATAGATCTCAATCTTAACATAATAAACATTCTTACAACATGAGCTATGCAATGAATGCATCATCCTATTCCATTACAAGATCATAGTTTCTACATCTTCATGTCCTATTACATAAGAAAACATGGCATAAGAATAAATAATCTCTCTTACTTTACAATGTCGTCATGATACAATATACTATCTCAACACCAAGGAATCAGCTCCACATAGTGAAGAATCATAGTGTCCATACAGATCTACAACTACTCAATCATTTCCATATTCCAAAGATAACTAACAATTAGGATAAACATCTTTGAAACCAAGGCATACAAGATCGTTAACATAACCACTACCATCCACAAGATATACACAAGGTAATTCCATTTGTATCACTCAATTTTTTAATTTCTTTCTAATCTAGAATTACATACACATTGAATATCCATTTACAACAATCTCATTCAATACATCACATTTTGAAATTAACATACTACAAGTCCTAATACATATGTTCAAAAGATATTAATTACATATTCTTCTTTACAATTACATCTTTCTCGAGATACAAAACACATAATATCAATTCCTATTACATAGAATATGCTTCAAGATCCATCCACATGATGAGATAATATAAATCCATGTCCACGCACGCAAGCATCTAATGAAGAACATCCCAAAGGAAGAAGGCATCATGTTAGATGCAATGACAGTCCCAAAGACACTGAGAGGGGGGTGAATCAGTGTCTAATAGGTTAATGGAATATTTGAACTTATTTATAACTTTGTAACCCAAATTAATGTACTAGTAAACAAGTAATAATGCAACGAAGAGAAATAACAGAGACAACATAAATGCACACCATAGCACAAGATATTTTGGCGAAAAAACCCAGTAAGGGAAAAACCTCGATGGGATTTGTGACCCACAATATTTACTCACTGGCCAATATGAATAAATATTACTTACAATAGGGGCCTGCACATGTAGGAAGGCCAACAGCCTAGAGCTCGTTGCTCAATAAAAGAGTCTCACTGACTACAAAATGGATAATTAAATCCAAGACAATGTACTACTCAAAATAGCATCTGCAATACTTGATTCAATACTGGTTTAAGCTCAATCAGAAACCATAACCAAAAACCTTGCCAATGACTGAAATCCACTCTGCTCTGCTCCTTATTCTCTCATAAAATGATTACATCAATTAATAAATACACATATATTTGCTCTCATAATCTATCTGCCTTATTAAAAAATCACCTATACATTCTATTTACTATTCTCCATTCTATCACATTGTCCCATATCAAAATGACCTATAAGATCTCATACATATATGAGTCTTTACAATACATCATTTCGGCTTACAAATAATTAATTACATTACAATTCACATTAAAAAAACTTGTCTCATGTCGGCCTGAGTGTCGGTATGCTTCATTGCCGGTGTAAACTAGATGTCAATGAATGAACTTGTTGTGCCTGTCGGTGCCGGTAGATGATGTCTGTGTTGCCAGTGAACTTGTAGAATCTTGTTACCAGTTGGTTGTCATCAATGACAACATCAACCATTCTCATTAGAGTGTAGAATGCAAAAAATATCCCCCTTTGGCATTGATGGCAACACTCATGAGAAAAATCCAAAAACTGTTGTCCAAAACTGATCCCCAAAAAGAGGGTGCTCCCCCTGAGCAAGTGATTTCTTCTGTGCATTTATCTCCATACTACTCCCCCTTTGACATCAATGACAAAGGATGTCAAAAAGAATCAAAGAATACAAAAATTCTACCTCATAGATAGCCTGTAACCCGTTATGTACAATTTGAAAGATATCCACCAAAATTAGATTCAGGCTCTGCATGAATTTATTACTATCAGAAATAATGGTTTCGGTCTGCTGGATCATGTCGGTCACATAATGCATCTGTTGGTTCGCTGATCATTCTCCTTGAATTGTTGCTTTAGATAGCTCAACCCATTGAGTTATAATATTGTCCAATCTTGGACCAAGTTTGTTTTTCAGTTCCCGGGCCTTCATCCTTATCCTTGCTTTTTCTTGCTCCAGTTTCTCTATCTTTTCCTCAAAAACTGTCATTTCTTGATAAAAAACTAAGGTAAGTTTCGAAGAACCTATCATATTATCTGCTATGTCATCTATCTCCTTTTGTGTTTTCTTAATCTCCTCATTAATGTCTTCAGGCAGGTGGTGAGGCTTGCAAGCTTCTTTATACAAATCCTTATATTTCCAAATTGTTGAATTAAGTACCGGTAATAAGGAATCAATATGCTCAGTACAATCCTTCATAGTCTTCTCAAAGAATTCACCTTTTTCTTTATTCACCTTTTCCTTAATGGTTTCTTCATTGATCTTATCTACAGTTAGAACATTTGAACCAATACATTTGGATAATGCATCTAGTTTACCTAAAGAAGCATCAATATGATCTATCTTACATGCTGGTGCAATCATTTTCAAAATAGGCAATGTATCCTCAATGGCCTTAAATGCTAAGGCGTTGCAATCTGCAATCCTCTTAATTGAATCGAAAAGAACATTTGTTACATTTGTAGGTCTGAAATCTGTAGTGGATGTGCTCGATTCTGCAATAACTTTCTTTTCATCAAACACTAGACCAATTACCTTAACAATTTCTTCCTTGTTTCCATCACTTATTACCTCTTTATTTGCAGTTGCAGCTGGTTTCTCACTCTGTGTTATTACCTCTGCTTTTGTCGGTTTCTCAGTGCTAGGCTTCTTAGCTTCCACCAGTATTTCAATGTTTTGAGAGTTAGCAGTGTTAACCGATGACTCAGAGATCTCAATGTTTGTAGCATCAGCTGGCTTAACCTCTGCAGTCTCTTTATCCATACCAATATTAAAATCGTGTGTATCTACATTCATAGTAAAAATAATTTCCAATTCCAGATTAGTATCATCATGAGTTATTTCTTCACCCTCCTTATCCGGTTGACTGTATGTATGTACCAGTGTCCCTAAAGTTATTGGTGGGGTGTACTGTGTTGATGGAGAAAGGTTATCTTTGACCTTTATAACAGGTACACTACCAATTTTACCTTTACCTTTATCCTTTTGATATACCTTTGTAAAAGATTTATCCATTTTTTGTCTATCCCTTTCTTCTTTCTTTTCTTTTTCAACAAAAAATATGTCCCATTTGTCAGCAATTTCATCTGTTATTTCTTTCACTCTCCCTGCCATTAGACTAACCTACCGGTGACCACTCACAAAAACTGACCGGTTGGCTTTAGCAATCAGTTCATCAATCTCTTCTCGAGAATTTACAAGGTGAACAACCAACAATGCTTCAACCTTTAACTTTTTATCCAATTCCATCACTGACGTCCTTTTAGCCTCTAATCTTATGTATAACTCATTTGGCAGATCATCTACAACCTCAATCAAAACTTTCTTGTAGATGTCAAGATGCAAAATAATGCTTTCCTCTATTGTCTCCTTGTTAGAATCCTTGAAAGAATGATAAAATTTATTTAGATTACTATGATTACCTTCTTGTGTTATTTCATTGATCAATTCCTCCGATGTAAGGGTATCTGGTGCCTTAGGTTGTTGTTTCTTCTTTGGATTTGATTTCTTCTTAGGCTCTCTCACAGCCTGTTGCTTCTTCTTTAATGTTCTTGTCCTTTTAGGAGAAGGAGAAGGTACCGGTGAAGGTTTCCTCTTCTTCCTTTCAACTCTTTTGAACTCTGTTGCCTTATCACTATCTGTATTAGAAGAAGTGACAACTGGTGAAACGTGAGCTACCGGTTTCAATCCTTCCAGTTCACTAGCAGAAATACCACTTAAGTTCATCACATTTTCTTTAACTTCTTTAGCCATTTTGGATGCATCTCTGATGATTTTTTCTCTTCTTTTTCTCTGCTTTTGCATCGAAACAACACTCTCAATAGTATCGACATTGCCAAAAATTTCTTCAGAAGGTTCCTTAGGTGCATCAAGAAGTGTCTTAGCATAAGCCTCAAGAATATTCAGATCAACTTCATATCCCACCTCTGTTATCCAAATAGTTCTAGGAGTAAAAACTTCCATCCATGTTTCATCTCTTTTGATTACAAAACATATTTGCTTGTCATACTTATCCACAATACTCTGTGGTATCCTTTCTCTAGCCTTCATTTTGGTTTGAAAGTTTTTTGAAATAGTCTGCTACAATGTTATCAATGTTAGCACCAATGTCAGTAATAGCTTCCATGATCTATCTACCTATCAGGATGTCATATGCAAAGTCCTTGTGACCAATGTCGGGTATCTCCTTTGTGAAGTAAAGCATTAAACACACAAGTAGGTTGCCAAAATGGAAGGTTCCCTTCTTGTCACCCTTAATTTTCTTCAAGTTATCTACGAGTTCATCCTTAAGCCACTCACAGAAGTCAATTATAGCATTGTTCTTAACCATCTCATATGCACTATGAATACATAAACTAGAAACTTAATTTAATCTATTTGCATGTTTGTCTTTGTATCCAAATACCATGCTCACATATTTCACATTTGCATCATTGATATCACTAACCCTAAGAGATCTGTTGTCAGATGTAGCTCCAGTTAGGTCCATAACACCCTTGATTGGTATCTTCTTCCTTTTGTCAGGCCTAATACCAGTTGAGGGTAAACCAATAACTGCCTTGATTGCCTCCTTATTGATTTTAAAAACAAAATCTAGCCACATAAACTCCCCATGAACTTTGCTCAGTATAACATGAACTATTTCATCCAGAAATTCAGGAATGTTCATAATTTCAACAAATCCTAAATCCTCAACAATCTTATGCTTCAGCATGACTAAACCTTGTTCATTAGTTATAACATCTTTGTACATGTTCCTCAAGTTATCAGACCCTAAATTCTCTATGTTGCAGTGGATATAAATCCTCGGGTCTTCGACAAAAGCAACTCCCTTCGGAATCTTAGAAAAGGCTCTGATCGAATCATCTTGCTTAGCAATTTTAGGAATGATTTTAAACACGAGTCTAGGGTGTGTAATATTCTCTACTACAGTAGGGTTTGCAATAAATTCTGGTGCAGAAGATGAAGATGCTATTTCGAAAGATAAATACCTTTTAACTTGAAATCCTTGAATTCCTAAAAACACCTTGTTGCTTCGCCTTTAGAATGCCTTTTCTCTCTCTTTGCGCTCTTCGAATGCTTGGATGCTTGGTGAATTGAAATGAGGGTTTTCCGATGCTTTATAAAAAAATATTCTCCAACAACCGCATTAAATGCTTGCCAGTGAAGTGAAAAACTCCACATATCTGCCGATAAAGAAGAAATATAACTTCCTACCATCAACCAAGGGTAGAATGCATGATTTTTCAGTTTTCTGCCATACCCCCTAAGGATTATTTCTTAGTCAGATGAAGAATCTCCTACCGGTGAAGGGTTACTCTATTCTACCGGAGACAGATTCATCAACTCTCTGATCTCTCTTCTTTATCCATTGTTTTGAAAATTCTTGCTTTATTTCGTTTACTTTTTCTTCTCCCTTCTCATTAGATCCTTTATTGTTCTCTGGTATAGTCTTGCTTCTACAAAATTTTACAATATGTCCAATCTTGTTACATACATAACAAGTTACATTATTCCTCTGAATAGCTTTTCCATATCCTTGATCGGTTTGTGTTCTGCATTGATTAGATAGATGTCCAAATCTACCACAAACATAGCATTTCACATTCATTCTGCAATTTTCTTAGTTATGACTAACTTTATTGCCTTTGGAACTTTGACCGATGGGTAAATTTGTATTCTGATTATTTCTAAATCTGCACTGATTTACTCTATGACCAAATTTGTTACAATTAAAACATTTCCCATTAAATTTATAAGCATTAGGTTGTCTTACCGGTTTGCTGCGATCTTGATTATTTGCAATCCCGAAACTTTCTCCATGTTCAAATCCAAGTCCAATTGTATCTCCATCAGGTTTTTGTCTTTTCAGCATGTCATCAAGTCTTTCTGAACTTTTCTTGAATTTTTCTTTGTATTCATTTGCAGTGACCAACTCATTTTCCAGAATGCCAACTTGTCTCCTAAGCTCCTCTTTATCATGTTGCATGTGAATCAAATTTGTCTTTAGCATATCATTTTTATGACAAAGTCTCAGATTTTTATTTGCTCCATCATTAAGTCTCCTAGTCAAGTCTTCTTCATTCTTCTTCCTATCTTCAATATCCTTACATAGCCTCATGGTTAAATCTTGCATTTCATTCCTCATGTTACTGTTCTCTTGTCTCAGCTTCTCTGCAATATCCTAAGAGTTTCATTTTCATCATCATATTTCTGCATTTTCTCATGAAGTTCCTTCCTCTTGTTTTGTGCTATAACTAGGTTCTCCCGAAGTCCTTTGATGAATTCCTAGGTAGTCCTCAGATCATCTTCAAGTTTAATATTCTTCAATTTTTCTGCATCAAAATCTTCAAGAGCTCCTTCCAACTATTTTCCCAAACTCTCCATCGGTACAGGTTTTAGAATCTTCCTCAAGTTGTTAGGCTTTTGCAAATAGAGGACCACGCTCTAATACCAATTGTTAGATGCAATGACAGTCCCAAAGACACTGAGAGGGGGGGGGGGTGAATCAGTGTCTAACTGGTTAATGGAATATTTGAACTTATTTATAACTTTGCAACATAAATTAATGTACCGGTAAACAAGTAATAATGCAACAAAGAGAAATAACAGAGACATCATAAATGCACACCATAACACAAGATATTTTGGCGAGGAAACCCGGTAAGGGAAAAACCTCGGTAGAATTTGTGACCCACAATATTTACTCACTAGCCAATATGAATAAAGATTACATACAATAGGGGCCTGCACATGCACGAAGGCCAACAGCCTAGAGCTCACTACTCAATAAAAGAGTCTCACTGACTACAAAATGGATAATTAAATCCAAGACAATGTACTACTCAAAATAACATCTACAATGCTTGATTCAGTACCGGTTTAAGCTTAGTCGGAAACCATAACCAAAAACCTTGCCGGTGAATGAAATTCACTCTGCTCTGCTCCTTATTGGCTCATAAGATGATTACATCAATTAATGCGTACACAAATATTCGCTCTCATAATCTATCTACCTTATTACAAAATCACCTATACATTCTATTTACTATTCTCCGTTCTATCACGCTATCCCGTATCAAAATGACTTATAAGATCTCATACAAATATGAGTCTTTACAATACATCATGTTGGCTTACAAATAATTAATTACATTACAATACAATTCACATAAACAAAACTTATCTCATGTCGGCCTAAGTGCCACTATGTTTCGTTGTTGGTGTAAACTAGATGTCGATGAATGAACTTGTTGTGCCTGTCGGTGCCGGTAGATGATGTCTGCATTGCCGGTGAACCTGTTACCGGTCAGCTGCCATCAATGACAACATCAACCATTCTCATTAGAGTGTAGAATGCCAACACATCAAACCACCTGGCCATGTGGAACCAAATAGGAACCACCCCCCGTGCTAGAAGGTGACATGGGGTTCAAACTCACACTCAAGACCTAGGTGGACACCTAACAACCAAAAGGAATGATCAAATCACATCACAAGGGTAACCATAAATAAATACTCCCAAAAGCATAATCAACAACAAGGCAGAAGGATAATGGACACATGTAGGGAAGAGTGTCATCATATGCTATCCTCACAAAGAAGGGGCCATGCCACACCTTGATAGACATGTGGAACCATCTACACCTTGCAGGAAATCAATGGAGATTGGTTTACTGCTCCAACGATCTTCCCAAGCTCATCCTAATTCATCACTCAAGGGCTATGAGGTGCACCACCAAAAACCAATTTCTTATCTTGATTAAGTGAATTCATAATTACCCAAACCCACTAATTAATTATTAAGGTTATCACTTGCAATTACAAAAAAAAAACTCTTCATGTGGTTGTTGGCAAGAGACACTGCGTTGTTGTCATTCATGACAACTAGAGTTAGATATCCTATCAGCAATTCATGATTCATTCATATCGAAAGAGAGAGTGAGGTCCGGTGAGGTCCTGTGAGATAGAACTAAACATCCGACAATATACAGTAATTTGGTAGGCAGTTCATTTGTGTTGCGTGTTTGGTGTTGCAGATCTTAGAGAAGCATTGTGGACATGTAATATACCTTATTATAGGTTTGAGGCATACGATGATGAACATCGAGTGAGTTGGAAGGTTCGGCTTACAAGTTTTTGGTCATAACAGTGTTTATCAGTAGTAACGTGTGGATACTCATTGTGCGGATCGTGCAAAGTAATTTTGGTGATTATTTTTGTGTTCAAGGATGTTAAGATGACATGTGGAAAGCATGTTGACAATTTATTTTGGTCTGCATGATTGTTTTGGATCAGATTGAGCCGACTTGGGTAACACGTTTCATTTGTGTTATGCATTTTTGGGCTGACATATAAAAGACCTAATTTGATGTTGCGTATATATAAGAGCGATTGATATTGTCATTTTATATATTGATTATTGTGTGAAAAGTATTTATGAGTGATTGTGCACAATTTCACATGCTCAAGCGAAGGATTTGTGGTCTGGAATATAGCAAAACAATAGAACATAACAATATTGTAGAGTAGTGTAAGATTGTGTACTTTGTGCTTAGTCGGAACTGTATCTTGGCATTTTTAGATGTTGTTTATCAATTAGACATTCCAATTATTATTTGTAATCACTTTGTAAGACAGCAAGTCTTCCGAGGTTATAACCCTTATTGTAATTTGAGCAATGAGCTCTAGGCAGTGTGCCTGAATGCATGTGCATTCCCCTTGTGTAATATTTCTATACTTTTGCAGAATATATTGATACTGTGGGTCTCATCCCCACCATGATTTTTCTCTTAACCAGGTTTCCACGAAAAATCTTGGTGTTATGGTGTTGTTGATTTCTTTGGGTTTCTGCATCTATCTTTCATTCATTTGCATTAAGTGGTTAAAAGAACAAATTAACAAGGTTAAAAATTATAGAACACTGATTCAACCACCCATCTCAGTGTTCATCGATTCCAACAATTGGTATTAGAGCCTAGTTCCTTGAAATAAGCCTAACATCTTGAGGAGGATCCAGGAAGGTGTATCAATGTATTCTGCTGGTCTCCAACATCAGCTTATTGTAGTACTTGAAGATCTTGATCAAGACCAAGTTGAGGCCCGACATATCAAAGCAAATCTTAAAGATGTTGAGAAATTCATCCAGTCATTAAAAGATCAATTGAACAATTCAAGAGGAAAGAGAAAGGAACTTGTTGACAAGCTAAAGGATAATGAGAGCCAATGCATTGATGACCAAGCCCTGAAAGAGAAGACAGAGGAATGTGAGAAACTTGCTAGAGATAATACAATTCAAAAGAATGAGATGGAAGCCATTATGATGAGGTTGACAAAGAAGATTGAAGAAAGAAAGAATAATTAAGAGAGTCTTAATCAGTCCCTAAAAGAGAGATTCGATGAATGTTGCAGACAACTATGAAAATGATCAGCTGAAGCCTGAATTGTTGCAATCCAAGAACAATGAGCAAGAGCTTGAAAGGAAAATTATTACTCTTAGGGATGAACTTGCTACTACAAATGAGTACAAGGAGAAATTCAAGATTAGCTCAGCTAAGCTTGATGAGTTGCTGCAAGGTCAGAAAAGTGAAGATGACAAGCGATGACTTGGATTTGAGAAAGGTGAAAGCTCTAGATCTGGTCAAGGCAATCCTAAGTGTCATCATCAAAGGAACAATGCTAGAAGGCCTTTGGTAAGGCAACCTAATTCTCATAAGTTCAATGGTAACTATTTTGTTAGCAATAAATTTGATCATATGGCTAGTTAATGCAGAAATAGGATGAAGAATAATGGTCCATCTTTCTTCAGACTATGTTTCAAATGAAACAAATATGGTCATAAGGAAATTGAATGCAAAAGTATGATGAATAACTTTCAAAATAGAAGAAATGTCAGATGTTATGCATGTGGTATGTTTGGACATGTTGCTAATCAGTGTAGATCAAGAGGAAATCAGATGAACTTTAGGACTATGCAAGGAAATGTTGTTTGTTATGCTTGCAACAAATCCGGTCACATTGCTAAGTATTGTAGAAGCATAAATGTGAATAGGAATGGTCTGTAGACAAGAACAAGAATGTGAAGGTAGATGAAAAGGGAAAACTAAAATTTGAAGAGATCAAAGAACAAATGAAGAAGACATGGGTTAAGAAGAGCGATAATGATGCAAGGAGTGGGTCCTCACGTGATTTTGATGTTGGAACTACATTCGGTAACTAAGCCAAGGCATCCGGCCTTGGGGGAAGCAATCATGAAAATCCTATAAACCACTTGTTTGAGATCTATGCTTGATTTCGGTAGGTTGCAGAAGATGAATTTGTTGATCACTAATCCCCTCAAAGGATTTTCAGAAGAATATAAGCGAACTTGCAGATCCGAAAAAGAATTATAGAAGATGCAGAGTATCCAAAAGTATTAGGGCAAAGAGTATTTATTATAGCGAAAAGTTAGGTATGTGGAAGATAAAAGTGACTAAATCACTTCATTTGTCACTTTGCATACGAGGTGATAGTATTTGAAGATCTTTAAGAGAAGATTGATGAGCAACATCAAGCATCAACTTGATTTCCAAAGCGAAGAACAAATCTAGTGGCTAAGGTATTTATCGATAGAACTTTTTAAGTTTGGAGTCCTAAATTTCCAAAATGGTTGCATCTGGTATTGCTACCCCTCTTGTTGTTGATATCACTGAGCGTGCATGACCAAATGTCAAACATCATCCATTTATCTCCATGGAAAATGGTCTGAAAAGCGCACTTTCATCGGTTCCCTATGGTTTCCTACATATTGAAGATGTTAGGGTTTACACCCATTGTCCTGTTGAGGAATTGGGAAGCTCACATATATTGAATCTGTACAATAATCAGTTGTGTGATTAGAGTTCAATGTTGAAACTTGAATTTTGAGGATTAGAAGACAAGGGTTTTCCATAGTATATAAGATTCTTGATGTTTGAAGAATCTGAATGGGTCTGGTATGTCTTAATCAGAATGCATGACGAATTCACGTGGCTAATCAAGCCCCACAAGATCACAAAGAATGTAATTAGAGTCGTTATTGGTTTATGTTCATCTAGAGAGATGCCATCATTGAAGGCTACGAAGAATGATATTGTGACAAATGCAACCGGATCAAATTTTGACAAACAAGCAATGACAATCAATAATATCTTCGAGCATGATATCAAGTTCGCCTCTATGGTAGTCGGATACAAGATTTATTACTAAAGCAGGGAGAATTCAGTTTCTGAAACTACATGTCGCTTATGAGATGATGAGAGAAAACAAGAAGTATGATCTCTATGAATTGCTCTAGAGTGAGCTAATAAAGAATCTGAAGAAGATCAAAGAGAACAAGAAACATCCTTTCAAGTATGGAACTTTGCTCCTATGTTTGTTTTTATACTTTATGAATGAAGTATGGGGAGTTGGATAGGTTCAATGAGCATTTGACAGACCTGTAAGAGTTCAAATTAGAGAATATTTGTACAACTTCAATGATTCTAAGGTCCAGAATGCAAATCTTTGGGGTTATTTTAATAATTTTCATAAGGAAATGCATCAAAGGGAAAGGATCCCTAATTCCATAGAAGAGAAGTATCAAGATACAATTTATTTTATGGTTGATACAAATCAATGTTTAATGGAAGCTATTGAGCCCCGGACGGTATGGATCATGCCTATGGGATATGAAGTTGAAGAGAAGATATTTGAAGTCTACGCACAACACTTATTGAGTAAGTCGGTGGCTCCCTCTGAGGAGAGATTCGAGACTTATGCAAAGAAAATCTTGAAGCTGCACCGATAATTTAAGAAACTAGTAATTCAGAAGAAGGTGAGGAAAGAAGTTGAGGCTTATGCAGAAAGTATAGGGATTTCTACGGAGGCAATCTGAAAGGCAGGAGAGAGGAATATCTCCTCTGAAGAACGAAATGTAAAGAAGGCCAAACCGCAAGTTGTTGCACCCAAGCCTAAGAAAACAAGGAGTGTTGCTTCCTTCTCCGGTCCACAGAAACCTGCAAGAAAACCTAAACCATCAGCCAAATCATCTAGTGAAGTAGAGAAGAAGAGGAAACAAGAGATTTGTGATTGTAGATGATGAAGAAACTGAGTCAAATGAAGCTATAAAGGAGTTATAGGCAAAAGTTGCTAAGGCCACCAAGATCACTAAGGAGAAACCATCTGGTGGAGCAAAATCTAGTAAGAAATCCAAATCATCTGAAATTGATGATGTTATTAAGAAAGGTAAATTTACTGTTGAATTTTCTATGACATTAGATCAGATTGTGAATGAGGCTATGAAAAATGGTAACTTGAAGCCATTACTAGAATGGTATGAAAACTTTGATGTGAATGGTAAAAGAACATTAGAGGAAGTCATTGTAGAGTACTTGAATGTACATGGTAAATATATAATTGAACTAATATCAGTCATACCCAAGAGCTTGTATGAAATTTTGGATTCTAGGAGACAAACGACAAATAAAGAAGATACGAGATTGGGAGAATATGTATTAGTTAATCTTTGCTTCATGATCTCTAAGGAGGAGATAGGATTCTTAAGTTAGCAAAGAATGAGTTTTGGAGTCAAACCAAAGTGAATAAAATCATGTTCATGAAAATTGATGAGGTCATAAAAGAAACGGAGAAAATTTTGACAAAAGTACTACTTGAGAATCAATATGAAGTTAATAAGGAAAAAGGACAAGTTGAATCTCATCTAGAACCTTAGAACATGCCATCATAAGCTGAGAAGACAATGGATGGTACTACTTATGTCTCGGAAGTTCAAACAACTGAGCAAGTAGAGGTTAATCTACAAGAAGAAGTCAGAGTTGAGAATGCACTTGACAAGGGTGAAGAGGATGCAGGAAAAGCGGATAAGGGTAAGGACAAGGATGATAATCCTCTGGTTGATTTAGTTAACCCTCTGATTCTTGAGAAGGAAGTAGATATTGAGAAGAATGCAAACAAGGAGAAGGTAGAGGTCAAACTAGAATCCATTTCGGAAGCAAGAGACACTGCAAAGCCAGTGAAGGGAAAGAAAACAACTGATGATCCAAAATTTGTGCAAGGTCCTATTAACCTCGCCTCTCTATCCCCTATCTAGAAGCTTCAATTGGAATAATTTGTGCAAGCTAAGGCCAGTGAGGATCTCTTGAAATCTCATACCGAGGAGAGCATGCTACTTTTTTGAGAAATTAATGCCCTCATTTAAAAAGTATTCATTTGACACCCAATCCGACTAGTTAAAAAGTTTTATTAACTTTGTAGATACACACTTTGAATCTATTGAAAATTTTGCTGAGGAGAAGGTTCGAAATGAATTCAATAGAAAGAGGCTCTGGACTTTGAAAAAGATGATTGCAAAGGATAGAGTCACATCAGATGCCTGTATAAAGAGTATGCAAGAAGCACTATCTGAAGGTGGAAACTTGTACAAATCATGCCTATCTTTGAAAAGGTTCATGAAGGACTTTGAGATGAAGTCTAAAGAGCATGAGGATGAGCTAGTGTACTTATCTTTGTCAGTTGATCCTTTGTCAGTTTCTCTGAGCAGTCATGAAGATCATGTGATATCATTGCTTGGTAAAATTAGAAGCTTGTGTCATGACAGGGATAGAATAACTAGAAGAGTTGGATAAATTCAGAGTAGCATTACTCCCAGGTTGGATATTATGCTCAATGCCTTGATAAATACTAAAAGATGATCTAGCTAACAGTGATCTTGTAGATCTAAAACCTGCAGAGGCATAAGCCTACCTTTTAAGCGGCCTTATAACCATGTTGGAGAGTCTGAAGAAGGGTTGGGATAGCCATCTGGATACATTGAAGAACTATTATGTAGACATCTTCAAATTTTTGTGAGTATGTAAGAATTATGTGGTTGATAGATACTTGTATAGATGAGTGAAAAATATTGATCTTAGGGGAAGTTTCTAATTCTTGGAATGTGGTTGATAGATACTTGTTGAACCGTTATCATTTTGGTTTTGATCCGACACTTAGTCATTTTTCACTGAGTGTCTCCATCAATGCCAAAGGGGGACATTGTTGGCAAGAGACACTGCATTGTTGTTCTGATGTTGTCATTGATGGCAACTAGAGTTAAATATCCTATATGCAGTTCATGATTCATTCATATCAGAAGAGAGAGAGGCCTGTTGAGTGTTAGGAACCGAAAGGACAACTGAGAGGGGGGTGAATCAGTTGTCAATGAATTTCAACCCAATTATAACTTAATCAAACTTAATACTTAATACTGGTGAAAATTAATGCATGAAATAGAAAGAGAAACAACATCCACAACACACAACACAGAGATTTTGACGTGGAAACCCTGTAAGGGGAAAAACCAAGGTGGGAAACCTTACCCACAATCAGATGATACTACTGCAGATAGTATGTGTATACAAATGGGGTCTGCACATGTAGAAAGGCCAACCACCTAGAGAACACTTCTCAAATGGGAGTTGTAATAACTACAGTAGGATGGTTAAATCCTAGAATAATGTACTGCTCAAAATAGCATCTCCAATGTTGGATTCAGTACCGGGTAAGCTCTGATAAACACCTTCAAACCTTCCTTGAACCTTCTCCATGGTTTTCTCATATGATCTTCAATATTCGCACATACCATGTTACAATACCATACCATAACCATATCATATGATTATCTCATAAATGAGATCTTACATATATACAAAACCTAAGACCAAATGTGTAGGTCGGCTCACTAAGAATATTACAATTAAATCAATTACAAATAAGTCTAGATGCGATGCATCATGTCAACTCAATACATTTACAACAATATCTAATCAATAAATCATCTCCATAACATGTCGTGCTGATCTGGAATAGATAACGCATACCGGTCCATAACTTAGACCAATCTACCGGTAACAACAAATATGTCAACCCGATTAGACCATTAACCAAAACACCAAAACCAAGTATCCAAACCATGTCTTCGACATAATCAAGTGATCTCCAGATCATAACAAGTCATCATCTATACCGGTGAACCATATAACCTGTCGGCGAGCATATACCGATGACTGTGCATAAGTCACTGACCTTGTCGGTGAACACAATGTGTCGGTTCAACAGTACACCAATATAACCATAGTGTCAAATCAACAATGTAGATCAACAAAAGGATAAGTGCTGACATCAATGATAAAACTAATGCAACACATCCATAATACCAACAATCTCCCCCTTTGGCATTGATGGCAACACTAGATGGAAAAAAAACATCTAAGTGCCCAAACAAAATGTCAAAAACCAAAAACAAACAATCTCCAGAATAGATCAATACCATAAATAAAAATCAAAATACAAAGAGTATTTATCTCTCCCTCAATGAATAATCTCTCCAAAAGAATAATGTTTTTCCATAGATATCTCTCCCCCTGTGACATCAAATGCCAAAGCAATTAAGAATAAATACAAGAACATACAGCCAACTACTCCCCTTGAGAAGTAGCTCTCCTCCATCAAAGCCAGGAAAAATATTTCTCTGTTAGTTTCTATCGGTTTGATGCCAATCTTCAATCATCTAAGTCTTTGTCGGTGAGGGTATTACCCCAAGCTGCTCTCTGAGATATTCAAAGGTTTCCTTAGGCAAAGGCTTTGTAAAGATATCTGCAATCTTCTCTTTAGTATTCACATAAACCAATCTTACTTATTTTGCTTCAACATTCTCTTTCAGAAAATTATACTTGATAGAAACATGCTTAGTCTTAGAGTGAAATACCGGATTCTTTGATATATCAATTGTTGTTGAATTATCACAATAAATGATTATAGGTTCTTTGCATTTTACCTTTATGCGCTTCAACATTTTCTTAGTCGATAATACCTGAGTACAATTAGTTGTTGCTGCAACATATTCTGATTCTATTGTTGATAATGATGCACAACTCTATTTCTTGCTTATCTATGAAATCAATCTGCTACCAAGAAAGAATGCTCCGCCAGTGGTACTCTTTATGTCATCTACATCTCCTACCCAATTTGCATCGGTGTATGCACATAAATCAAAATTTTCATCTTTAGGGTACCATAAACCAAGATTTGTTGTGCCTTGTAGATACCAGAAAAATCCTTTTTACTGTTGATTCATGATTTCCTTTAGGATTACTCTAAAACCTTGAAACAATACATATTGCATTCATTATATCAGGTCTTGTTTGTGTTAAATACAGTAAACCACCGATCATAGATTTGTAATTTGTCGGATTAACATGAGCTGAATAATCTTTCAATGTCAATTTATCATTTGTAATCATAGGAGTACTTACCGGTTTAGAGTTTTCCATACCAAATTTCTTCAATAGTTCCTTCAAGTATTTTGTTTGACATATAAATATACTCTATCAGTTTGTGAAATCTGCGATCCTAAAAAGAATTTTATCTCCCTAATCATAGACATTTCAAATTCTTCCTACATCTTGTTAGTAAAGTCCTTACACAATCCATCTTCTCCTCCAAAAATGATATCATAAACAAAAACTTCAATACCCAAGATGTCATCATTCATCACTTTGAAATATAAGTTGTTGTCAGCATTTTCTTTAGTGTAACCAAGCTTCAAAAGATATTTGTCCAATCTAGCATACCAAGCTCTAGGAGCTTGCTTCAATCCATACAAAGCTTTCCTTAATCTGCAAACCATATCTTTATCATTTGTCAATGAAAATCCATCAGGATGTTCAATGTAAACTTCCTCTTCAAAATCACCATTTAGAAATGCACATTTTACATCCATCTGATATACTTTATAGTTCTTATGAGCTGAAAAAGCAGGAA
Organism: Cryptomeria japonica; assembly: GCF_030272615.1. Classification (NCBI taxonomy): domain Eukaryota; kingdom Viridiplantae; phylum Streptophyta; class Pinopsida; order Cupressales; family Cupressaceae; genus Cryptomeria; species Cryptomeria japonica. The sequence continues at coordinate 554,285,382 of NC_081414.1, read as the reverse complement.
ATAATCTAACTGCCTCAATTCTAGCTACCGGTACAAAGGTTTCATTATAATCAATTCCTTCCTTCTGTGAATAACCTTTACAAATTAATCTTGCTTTGTTCCTGATTACCTCACCATATTCATTAAGTTTACTTCTAAATACCGATTTAGTTCCAATTATATTTTTGTCTTTAGGTCGGGGAACTAATGTCCATGTATTGTTCTTTTCAATTTGTTCTAATTCATCTTCCATTTCTTCTATCCAATATTCATCTTGACATGCTTCAATAATAGATGCTGGTTCAATTTGAGAAATTAAACATACCTCTTCATTTGCCAGTCTTCTTCTTGTCATAACACCTTGATACTTATTCCCAATTATCTGATTTTTTGAGTGATTCAGTCTTACATACCTGGGTTTATTCATATGTTGTTGTTCTTCAGTCACTGTGGAATTCTCTGATGATGCCGGTGTGACGGGATCCACATTCTGTATCGGTGCACTCTGTATTGGTTCATTTATGATCATCTCAACTGTCGGTTTACAATCTATAGACTTTGAATTTCCTCTAAAATGTTCATCTATCTTCATATTAGCACTTTCAATGATCTTCTGCAATCTTTTATTAAAACATCTATATGCCTTGCTCTTAGATGAATAACCAAGAAATATTCCTTCATCACTTCTAGGATCAAATTTACCAACATACTCATCTCTCCTAATATAGCATTTGCTTCCAAATATTTTGAAGTATTTAAGAGTAGGAGTATTACCAAGCCATAGTTCATAAGGGGTCTTACCGGTTTCACCTTTGATGTGAATTATGTTGAAAGTGTAAACCGTTGTATTTACTGCTTCTCTCCAATACACATGAGGTAGATTTGCTTCCAATATCATTATTCTAGCTGCTTCCAGAATAGTTATGTTCTTTCTTTCCATAATTCCATTCTGTTGAGGTGTCCGGGGTGTTGATAGTTGTCTTTTGATTCCATTCACTTCATAGAATGTATTAAATTCCTTAGATGTAAATTCTCCTCCTTGATCTGATCTCAAGCATTTGATTTTCTTACCGATTTCATTCTCTACCATTGCCTTGGATAGCTTGAATTTTCCAAAAGCCTCTGATTTCTCCCTAAGAAAAGTAACCCAACACATTCTAGAATAATCATCAATAATTAGTATAAAATATCTATCTCCCTGTAAACTTCTTGTTCTTGTCAGACCACACAAGTCAGTATGAATTAAATCAAGAACATTATTGCATTTCTTAGTAATACTCTTAAAAGTTGTTCTAACTTGCTTTCCCATTTGACATTCCTTGCATACTGAATTATGAGGTTTCACAATCTTAGGTAAATCCCTTACTACCTTAGTTGAACTGATTTTTACAATGCAAGCAAAATTTACATGGTAGAGTCTCCTATGCCATAACCAACTTTCATCAATATGTGCAATCAAACATGTCTTATCACTGTTGTTCAAATGAAAGATATTACCTTTAGTCTGATTACCGGTTGCAATCTCCAATCCAATTCTCTTTTTTATTTTGCATTTTCCATTATTGAATTGTAACTGAAATCCCTTTTCAACTAATTGACCAACACTCAAAAGATTATGCTTCAAACCTTCAACATAATAGACATTGTTAGTATTGTGCTTACCATCCAAAGATATAGTCCCTTTTCCTTTGATTAAATAAGCTTTATCATCGCCAAATCTTACTAGACCTCCATTATATTCCTGAAAAGATAAGAATTTACTTTATCACCAGTCATATGATGTGAACATCCACTATTAATGATCCATTCATCTTTTTCTTCAATTTTAGTTGTCAGGGCCTGCTCTACCGATGGAACAGTAGGTGTCGGTTGACCTTCTTTTATTACAACAAATGCCCATCCATTGTCTGTCAGTTCTTCATCAGAATCATCTGTAACTCCTTCATCAACATAGTAACATGATTTATCTATGTTCTTCTTAAATTTGTATCTTTGATATTCAGGGTTAGGCTTATATGTTCTTTTAGCTTCCTCTCTCAATCTTGCATGTCTATCAGGACATCTAGATGCTATATGACCAACTTTATTACAATTAAAACATTTAAACGGTGCTTTACCTTCATACTTACTTCCAACTCGACCTTTAGGCATTTTTCTTGCAAATAGTGCTTTAAGTTCTTCCAGTTCTTCATTTTCCTTTCTGATATCTTCAAGTTCTTTTGCATACAATGCTATCTAATCAGATTTGTCAGATGATGATGATGATGATGAAGATGCTCTGAAGGCTAAATCTGTCTTAATTGTAGCAACAGGACCAAATTCCTCAAACTCAAATGCTGAAAGTTTTCTAACCAAGGTATCTCTAGATACTGATGTATTAGGCATTGTTCTCAACTCATTAATAGCAGTTACTTTCATTTTGTATGTCAGTGGCAAAGCTCTTAAAACTTTAGAAACAATTCCATCTTCACTTAAGGATCCTCCACAACATTGTATTCTTAAAACAATTTCATTAACTCTTTCCATAAAAACAAAAATTCTTTCATCTTCTTCCATTTTCAAATTTTCATACCTGACCCGGTAACATTCCAGTTTTGCAATTTTGATAGTGGTATCTCCTTCATTCAATGTTTCCAATTTATCCCAAATAGCTTTAGTAGTAGATCGACCTGATAATCCCATAATTTGTTGATCTGATAATGCGCTCAGAAGTGCTTCTCTTGCTTTGCAATCATTCTCTTGATCCTTGCCCAATGTTGGTGGATTAGGTTGATTCTAAGTAGGACCAACATAGCCATTCTTTGTAACTTCTCATATATCTCTTCCAATGCAATTCAGATGTGTCTCCATTCTGATCTTCCATATACCATAGTTAGTTCCATCAAGTTTAGGACTATCCTTCCTGAAAATGTTCGTTGCCATAGGATCTCCTCAAGTTGTTAGACTTCTGCAAAAAGAGGACTTGGCTCTGATACCAATTGTTAGGAACCGGAAGGACAACTAAGAGGGGGGTGAATCAGTTGTCACTGAATTTCAACCCAATTATAACTTAATTAAACTTAATACTTAATACCGGTGAAACTTAATGCATGAAACAGAAAGAGAAACAACATCCACAACACATAACACAAAGATTTTGACATAGAAACCTTGTAAGGGTAAAAACCACGGTGGGAAACCTCACCCACAATCAGATGATACTACTGCAGATAGTATGTGTATACAAATGGGGTCTGCACATGTAGAAAGGCCAACCGCCTAGAGCACACTGCTCAAATGGGAGTCGCAATGACTACAGTAGGATGGTTAAATCCTAGAATAATATATTTCTCAAAATAGCATCTCCAATGTTGGATTCAATACCGGTTAAGCTCTGATAAACAAGTTCAAACCTTCCTTGAATCTTCTATATGGTCTGCTCATATGATCTTCAATATTCACACATACCATGTTATAATACCATACCATAACCATATCATATGATTATCTCATAAATGAGATCTTACATATATACAAAACCTAAGACCAAATGTGTAGGTCGGCTCACTAAGAATATTACAATTAAATCAAATACAAATAAGTCTAGATGTGATGCACCATGTCGGCTCAATATATTTACAACAATATCCAATCAATAAATCATCTCCATAATGTGTCATGCTGATCTGGAATAGATAACGCATATCGGTCCATAACCTAGACCAATCTGCCGATAACAACAAATATGTCAACCCGATTAGACCATTAACCAAAACACCAAAACCAAGTATCCAAACCATGTCTTCGACATAATCAAGTGATCTCCAGATGATAACAAATCATCATCTATGTTGGTGAACCATATAACCTGTCGGTGAGCATGTACCAGTGACTGTGCATAAGTCACTGACTTTGCCAGTGAACACAATGTGTCGGTTCAACAGTAAACCAATATAACCATAGTGCCAAATCAACAATATAGATATCCAAAAGGATAAGCGATGGCATCAATGACAAAACTAATGCAACACATCCATAATACCAATAATGAGATAGTACAAAATATTCGACAATGTAAAGTAACTTGGTTGGCAATTCATTTGTGTTGCGTGTTTGGTGTTGTGGATCTCATAGAATCATTGTGGATGTGTAATCTATCTTATTTTAGGTTTGCAGCATCCGATGATGATCATCAAGTGAGTTTGAATGTTTGGTTTACAAGTTTTTGGTCTGAACAGTGTTCATCAATAGTAACATGTGCATACTCATTGTACGAATCGTGCGGAGTAATTTTGGTGATTATTTTGTGTTCGAGGATGATAAGTTGACATGTGGAAAGTGTGTGGACAATTTATTTTGATCCACATGATTATTTTATATTAGATTGAGCCAACACATTTCATTTGTGTGTTATGAGTTTTTGGGTCAACATATAAAAGACCTAATTTGATGTTGTGAATATATAAGAGCAATTGATATTGTCATTTTATATATCAATGGTTGTGCAAAAAGTATTTGTAAGCGAATGTGCGTAGTTTCACGTGCTCAAGCGAAGGATTTATGCTCCAAAATATAGCAAAACAATGGAACATGGCAGTATTGCAGAGCAGTGTAACATTGTGCACTTTGTACTTAATTGGAACTATATCTTGGCATTTGTAGATGCTATTTATCAGTTCAGACATTTCAATTATTATCTGTAATCACTTTGTAAGACAGTGAGCTTTCTGAGGTTGTAGCCCTTATTGTAATTTGAGCAGTGAGCTCTAGGCAGTGTGCCTGAATGCATGTGCATTCCTATTCTATAATATTTATGTACTTCTGCAGTGTATATTGATATTATGGGTCTCATCCCCACTATGGTTTTTTCCTTAACTGGGTTTCCATGTAAAAATCCTGGTGTTATGGTGTTGTTGTTGATTGCTTTGTGCTTTTGCATCTATCTTTCATTCATTTGCATTAAGTGGATAAAGAACAAATTAAAAAGGTTAAAAATTGCATAACACTGAGTCACCCCCCCCCCTCTTAGTGTTCACCGATTCCAACAGTGGTTCCATTTGGTCTAGACCCCCTCTTAGAGGTCCATTGCTCATGACCCTGGTCCTACACATTCAAGAGCCCACTCCCCCTAATCATGGACCAAAACCTCAAGGTGAACATAATAACATCACATAAACATTCAGTTCAAAAGAATAATGATAACCATAATCATCCACTACGAACCATACATCAAATACCAAGCCATATAGCTCACAATGCCAAATTATAACAATAGTTAAAAATCCTCAAGAAGGACAAATACACTCAAATAGGTGAAAAACATAATGGCAATATTATCACATAAACCTCTACAATGAGGTACAACATATCCTCTCACTGGAGCAACACAATTCCATCCTCAAACAACAAGGAATCACCAACTTGCTGGAGCAACATTACAAAATCTCAACAGACAAGTACAAAAATTCTTGTTGGAGCTCAAATGAACTCAATTACATCAAATATGAATAGCATCGTGCCCCAAAAATCTCAAACACATCACAACAAAGCCTCTAGAGTCAAGACAAATCAGAAAAAACCAACTTAGAAGGTTCAAAATTGACAAAAGACACTAAAAATACAAGAATGGCGCTTTTGTCACCGAGAGTGGTGCTTTTGTTCATTGTTTTAGCGCTTTTGTAATAAGATGCAGAAAACTCAAAAACAGAACCCAGAATGATCCATACTTATCGAGATTTGGACACACACTTCACAATGCATTAACAAGAGACTCCAAATCAACACAACAACAAACACAAATATGCCCCTTTCTAGAAATGCACACACATAGAGTCAGAAAATCATATATAAATTTTTTTCCCAAAATATTCTTTCCAATAACTAATAATAGAATAATAATTCATTTCCAAATCTCCCCAAACACACTTACAAGCACTAGCAAACAATCTTTCTAAAACAAAACTGATAATAAGGTATCCAAAAACTGACCTGGAAAATTGAAGCAAAGGCAAAAGAAATATGATGAAGATAAACTCCAAAACCAGCAAGCTCCAAAATGCCAATCCAAAATCAAAACCCAAGCAAGAATCCTTCAAACAACTCCAAGCAATCTCGAAGAAGCCAACCAACCAACCCTCGTGAATGCACAGGCAACCAAATTTTAAAAAATCAAAACAAAAACTACAGAAACCATGGGCCAATAGAAATATTCCTAAAAACTATATTTCAAACTTACCCCAATTACTTCATCCAATAGAAAGGCTAGGTAGGTAGATTTTATAATATTTAATCAACAAGATGGGTAAAAACAAATTAATGGAATAATAAATCAAAAACCAATAGATAAAGGGTTCACCCCATAGCGCAGCGGTAGTGTTGCGAGACTCCTCCAGTGGAGGATGTGAGTTCAATGCACGGGGCTTGGCCCCTCTCCGCCCCCATCGTCCATTATGTTCTCGTTGCACCGGTCCGTTGACTTGGCCGGAGAGGTTATTCGTTGTTGGTGCACACCGAGGAGTGAGTAAATGATAATATTGGTGCGTGCTCTTGGTCCCCCCGATGCTAGTTGGTCGATTACTCTCCGTTCGTTGGTTAGGAAATTGACAGCTTTGCTCTCAAGCTGTGTAGGGTGCTTCAAAGAGGATGCCTTGACCCTCGATTCGGAGATGAGGTCCTCCTTGTGATCTCACTGGTTCACAGCTCTAGTCAAAAAGCGCTTGATCTTAAGAAAAAAAAAACCAATAGATAAATAATAAACTATGGGTAATGTTAATTATTTACCCAAACTAAATAATTAAGCCTTTGAACTAACAACATAAATTAATTTAATAACAATAATTAAATAAATAATAAATAATAACAAGTCCCAAAGGCGCAATTAAATAAATAATAAATGAATAGTAAATAATAGATAATAAATCAAAACCAATTAATAAATAAATAAATCAAAGCTACTACCCATAAGATCCAAATAAATATAAAATCAAAGCAACACAAGGAGATATTAATAAACCGTAAATAATTAATAAATAACCATTTAAACAATAAATCAATAAATCTTCCAAGTTAAATAGATAGAATAAACATAAGATAAATAATAAATCATCAAATGATATTAATACCTTAATCTAGCCGCATAATAAATTATACAATAAAATCAATTATTAATTTAATTAAACAATCATACTCACAAGACCACATGACAAGGGTCCTAACAACCACAATGCGCCATAAGACAATTCTAACACGACTCAATTGACAAGGCAACAACTTAAGCCTAGAGAGTGTGAGGGAAACACATGTCATCTTCAACAACTTGCCATTGGGATAAAGACACGCTCAGACCTGTGAGATTAGGTGGAGTCGATGTCTAGTACTTGCACTCCTACATCTACCACTAAACCCAATACAACATATAAACAACACATATACATCATAAATGATTAGGCAAGTGATAGATAATTGCAACATCATATCATGCTCGCAATGAGTGGTATGACCGTCTCTCATCACAAAGACATCATAAGACACTCACAATCATTGTAGCATCACTCAGTCATCATGGTCATAGAGTAGGGTTAGCATAATCATATTATCATCACAATCCCATAAGCAATATGATCCATCATGAATAATGAACACATATAGATCATCAAATATATGTTCATCATCAATATAGTCCAAGATGTATCAATCATCCTCATAAGTCATCAAATAGCATATGTCCATATAAATTATATAGCATCACATAGGAGTCAATAATTGTCTATCAATGCATAAATAAAAATGCAAGTCTAGGAGGGACTAATGTCAAAGAGACTATTAGAGCACAAATCCAAAAATATTTATCACATCCTCTCACAAAGGATGAGTCAGGGAGGGACACCACATCCTCCCCTCTAAAACTTGACTTACTCCTTGAAGTCGGAAGCTTAGGATTAAGATGAACCCACACATTAATTTAAAACTTGTTTTGAACACAACGAAATCATATCTTTCCTAATGAACATTTACAAACAATATGCATAATCTCCTCGCTAGATGATTCATCAATCATTAAAACATCTTGTTTCAAAACACTTCCTAGCTCAAAGTAAGATAATGACAACAAAAGTTTCCTCACTATGCTTCAATTATTCAAGGTGAATGCATTACACAAGAGATAAAACAAGTCACAATAATATTAATAAATACAATAAGCATGCTAAATCATTTAAATATATTCAAGAAAACTTCATCTAACCACATTTTGCAAAATTTAAACTATAATTCTTGTCACCGATTAGCATTTATAAGCAAAAATCACAATAACTCACACTATTTCAAACATGCCAACACTCTTTGAAGATCTAGTTACATGCAATTAAGAAGGTAAATGTACATTTTACACATTATCTTACTCATAGGCATGTCCTTATTTTATTAAAGAAGCCACATGTTATACACCTATTTGAGAAAATTTGAATAGCTTCCTTCAAGATTGAATAATATCAAAAGAATTTCACAATTACCAGAAATTTATATCCTATAATCTTAAGTGAAAATAAGATTTACAGTAGTCAAACTTCTCGATCTCTACCACACTTCTGCTACACTACTCTAATACAAACATTCAATGCATCATTCATCTAATCAAATCATTCAAAGGTACTCTAATCCATTAATTATTCATGATATATATACATAAGCACTCATTGAAGGTATGAAATCAACAGTTCCTTTTTACATTTATCAATTTCATATATTACAAATTCCTCGAATTCGAATGCACTTATATCTAACTTTTCATAAGGTCTAAGAAGTTACCAGTTTATTTAACTATATACACATGTTTTATTTACTCAACTAATATCAATATTATCTAATTGTTCACCAGGTCTAGTGCATTTATCAGTGATGTCCTCCCTTACACAAACTATCAAAGGTTCAAAATGAAGATGATAGAGACAATACTTCACACAAAACGAGGACCCACAAGACTCAACATATAGAACGATGACAAAAGACAACAACAACAAAGACCACAACATAAGAGAAAGTCCAAAAAGAAAGGATCATCAAAACCAACATAAGATCACGAAAATTACTGACGAAGTCACTCAAGAAGCAAAGTGTGACAAGTGCCACCACATCAAAATCGATGAAAGAAGAATTACAAAAACCCAAAATCAAATTAACTCCAACAATGCTAGCACAAATCACAAAATAATTCAAGTCAAAATAGCCCACTTATCCAAATCTACATCACTAGGTGATCGATATCAATCACACCAAAGGGAGCAACCGCTACACAACACTCGAGGATACAACACCCTGAATGTGTTAGAGAGTGCATACTAGACATTTAAATCCATAAGTTTATTTATATATCTATATTCATTTTATCACTTTAATGTAATCCAATATTTTACGAAAGTCTAGGAAAATATTCTTCATGAAGGATGACATATGCAAGGAAGAAATAAAGTGCTCCATGCACACAAGGATTATACTCATGACATGATTAATATTCAAGAAAAATGACCACATATGAAATGACCACATATACCAATTTATAATAGAAATAGGTATCAAAATCCGACCTAATCACTTGATGATGTACTACAACACTCACCATTTCCCTTAATGCACAACAATTAGCATACAGGCAATTACAGTAGTCTACATGATGTCATTAAACAATTTAATCAATCATATATTCACACAATTAGATTTACTCATAACCAATAGATCACATTACTTTATCTCAAACAAAATATCAAACTTTGACTACTCATATTCTTCTCACCTATGACCATTACTTGCGTCTAATGTGTATCCAATTCAAATACATACTTTCATTAAACCCATTTCCATCAATCCTTAGCTATTATTATTCGTAAACTAAATATTTTTAGCATTTGAGAAAGATTGTCATTTAGGAATAGAGTACAACTTCATTCAATTCATTTTCAATATTTCCTACTAGAGTTCATTGAGCAGGCACTTTCTTTGAAATTCAATAGGGTAAGAAGATACATCTTTCCTTCATCTATCCATTCAATCAAAAAGTACATTTCATCAAGACCACACATCTCCATTACAAATCTAAGACTTTTATCTTACCAAACCAAGTAAAGATATGATGGCATAATTTACAAATTTTTTATGCTATGCATCCAATGCACCAATTTTACTTCATCCGATGTGTATATTATAGCATAGTCTTTTAGCCTACCATTTCGTTAAACTTTTTACATGTAGCATCCTAAAATTGCACCCTTTGCAATTTTCACCGCTTCTGGGCCCCTCACCTTAGTGTTCTCATTTTCATGCTTGATCGGGACCTATTTATGTCTCCCTCGTGCAATAAACATCATATTTTCATACTTTACCTTGCTGGGACCCCTTGTCTTGCTCTAAATTGGGGTAGGACCAAGGCATCGTGCCTTGGTCCTCACCAGGACCATGGCGCCACAGCATGGTCCTCCTCAATTGGGGCCTAATTTGAACCCTTGGCCCTATCTCAAATTTGAGCGGGAAACTTTTCCTCATGTCGGCCTATGTCAAAAAACTAATATGTTTGATAACATGCAAGTATATAGGGAGGTCTTCCCCTCTCATTTGGGCATAATAAGGCAATAAGGTGGAGATGATCATAAGGCAAGGAGACTACATTCAAGCATTCAAGCACTCATCATCAAGCATTCTTCAAGGTTGTATATTCTTATCTATCCATTGGAGCAATATTACATCTTTCATTTGCAAGCATGTGTGTGTGATTAGGGTTTTGTCATGTTCATGCCATTTCATACAATATATGTGATTAGATTCAAGAAGAAAAGCATCATCATCATCTATTGTAGATCTTAAGGTATACCTTTCCATCATTTATTTCAAGTCGGGATTCGACTTAGTCAAAGCCCTATTCTCAACCCATTTCTTCTTCTTTTTATGTGCAAGAAGTAGGTGCACAGATGTACTTTTGGAATTAAGTTGTATTTGCAGAGACCGAAAAACCCTTTTCGACGTGCGGAAAGTTCAGAGGACCAATAGGAGGGCGACTTGGTCCGGACACACGGTCCCTACAACTTTTGGCAAATTTCGTAGAGCAGATCTGAATCATCTCAAACTTCTCAAATCCAGGTGCACGATGAAATCTCAAACCTATAGCTCATTGTTTCCGCATATTTTGTCTCCAATTCCAGCATTCTACCTATTTCAACAATTCAACTTACAAAAGAGGAAATCCCTATCAACCCAAATTCACTTAGTATTTAGTCCTTATTTGATTTGTGACTGGATGTAGTGGATTCATCTCCTCTTTTGAATGTAAAGTACTCCAAGTGAAAATCGACTTAGTAATTTCTTCCTTCCATATGGTGAATTTGCTAAGCCCCCAATTTTCCACTTTACACTACATTATTCGTGCAAGAGATATTCTATTTAACTAACTCTTATTTTAAATGAAAATCATGGATGCAATGCACAAATCTCAATCTTCAAAGAAAATTTTATTCTATCCAAACTTTTTCTTTTAATATATGCAATACTATATTTCATCAATGAGTGTCCAATTCTTCTAATTAATATCAATGAACTCCTAAGCACTGTGAGTCTTTTACCCAAATGGAGAAAAGAGGGAGGAAGAACACTGCCAAACAAATAATGTATGCACACCAAAAATTATGCATGAGCAATTTGAATTTTCTATACATGCCACATTTATCGTACCATGTAACTACTTACATCATTTTATAAGATATGCAAATTCAACCTTTCATGAGGTCTCCTAACATTACAAATGCAATTAGAAATTACAAGTCTTTATATTCAAAGATATGATTTATTCAAACAATCTTTTCTTACATGTAGAATTGCATACCTATATAAATGCTCGTTAGCTCTATTTGGTACCTAAACTTCACTAGTTAACTTCCTTATATTTTACATAGGAGAATAAAGGGAAGAGAACGACGTCATTAAGTTACTTATTCACTTATATATAGATGCATCCCATGCAATTTCTTCAATATCATGATCTACTCTATATCATTTTTATATGCATAATACAAACATTTCATCTTACTATTCCTTAGGAATTTAATGTATCAAGTTAATTTGATAAACATAACATCAGTTAAGAGAATACATGTAATTTCCTCTCCTTCTATAGCATAGTCATTTATATAGGGAAAAAACTCTAATATTGGGGCAAGCACTAGAAATTAAAAAGCAAATAACATCGCATGGAATCATATAGGCATCGCTCGCATCTATGAGGCATGTGTAAGAAATGAATACACATATTGCACACAATTATGAATTTTAGGGAGAATTAGGGAGAAAACACAAAGCATTGACATGTAAGATCTCCAAGACTCCAATGACCTTTTTCAAACACAAATCTCAAGAACAATTCAAGTCAAGAGGACATCATAGCACACCACACAAGACTAAGAGCAACAATCATAACTATAGATCCCACTGTTTGCAAGCTAGCTCTGCTATCAAATGTAATGCCCGCCAAAATACCCTAGAGAAAATAACTAAACTAACTAACAAATGGAGATAAAAAAAATTTAAACATCTACCAAGGCATCATATAGATCTACCATTACTCACATGTATGAATCATAACATATCATGATTCCATAAACAACTTAAACATAGCCATAATCATAGCCACATATATCACAAGCAAAAATAACATCATAATCATTTTCATCTCAAACATATGTACATACATCCATTTACTCTCTCTCCCTACGGTATTCCAACGTCACTACTTGCTAGCAACTACAAATTACACATGCACATCATGAATTCATTAACATTCATTTCCCTTAAGTTCTACTTAAATACTTTCTTCCTCCCTTGAGATTATGAGTTATCAAATGCCTATATACATACCCCCATTAACTTTCTAAGTTCATTTTAAAATACCAACTCAAATGTTCTTAATTCTCATATCTTTCATTATTCTATCACATCATGAATCTATATTTATATAACTTCTCCTGCAAATGGAACTAGAATGCTTCCCTAAGAATTAACCATTACACATATCATCAAGTTACTATCTACAAACATATGCAAGATTATAACTACAAGTACTATTCTTCCTTCCAATTAAGATCCCATGCTACTAGATCAATTCAAGAACCATTTGAGACAATCAAGAATGAACATAATCTAATCATTCAATTACCTAGTCCAACATAGATCTCAATCTTAACATAATAAACATTCTTACAACATGAGCTATACAATGAATACATCATCCTATTCCATTACAAGATCATAGTTTCTAATTCCTCATGTCCTATTACATAAGAAAACATGGCATAAGAATACATAATCTCTCTTACATTTACAATGTCGTCATGATACAATATACTATCTCAACAATTATGAATTAGCTCCGCATAATGAAGAATCATAGTGTCCATACAAATCTACAACTAATCATTCATTTCCAAATTCCAAAGATAAGTAACAATTAGGATTAACATCTTTCAAATCAAGGAATACAAGATCGTTAACATAAGCACTACCATCCACAAGATATACACAAGATAATTCCCATTGTATCACTCAATCTTTTAATTTCCTTCTAATCTAGAATTACATACACATTGATTATCCATTTACAACAATCTCATTCAATACATCTCATTCTGAAATCAACCTACTACAAGTCCTAATACATATGTTCACAAGATACTATTTACAGTCTTCTTTACTATTACATCTTTCTCGAGATACAAAACACATGATATCAATTCCTATTACATAGATTATTCTTCAAGATCCATCCATATGATGAGATAAAATAAATACATGTCCACACACACAAGCATCCAATGAAGAACATCCCAATGGAAGAAGGCATCGAACCACCCAACTATGTGGAACCAAATAGGAACCACCCCCGTGTCAGGTGGTGACATGGGATTCCAACTCACACTCAAGACCTAGGTTGACACCTAACAACCAAGGGACTTAACATGATATCCACAAGATAACAACCAAAAACCATGATCAAATCACATCACAAAGCTAATCATAAATCACTAAACTTCCAAAGGCATAATCAACAACAAGGCATAAGGATAATGGACACATGTAGGGAAGAGTGTCATCACATGCTATCCTCACAAAGAATGGGACACACCACACCTTGATAGACATGTGGAACCATCTCCACCTTGGAGCCAAACAAGGGAGATTGTTTTAACGCTCCAACGGTCTTCCCAAGCTCATCTCGAGTCATCACTCAAGGGCTATGAGGTGGGGCACCAAAAACCAATTTCTTATCTTGATTAAGTGGAATTCCTCATTACCCAAACCCACTAATTAATCATTAAGGTTATCACTTGCAATTACAAAAGAAAACTCTTCATGTGGTTCCATCAGGTCTAGACCCCCTCCTAGAGGTCCATTTCTCATGACCCTGGTCCTACACATGCAAGAGCCCACTCCCCTAAGTCATGGACCAAAACCTCAAGGTGAACATAACAATAAAATCACAACATTTAGTTCAAAAGCATAATGATAGCCATAATCATCTACTACGAACCATACATCAAATACCAAGCCATATAGCTCATAATGCCAAATTACAACAATAGTCAAAAAGCCTTAAGAAGGAAAAATACACATAAATAGGAGAAAAACATCATGACAATATCATCAGATAAACCTCTACAATGAGGCACAACATATCCTCTCGCTGGAGCAACACAATTCCATCCTCAAACAACAAGGATTCACTCAACTTGCTGGAGCAACATCACAAAACCTCGATGGACAAGTACAAAACTTCTTGTTAGAGGTCAAATGAATTCAAATACATCAAATATGAATAGCATCATGCCCCAAAATATCAAACACATAATAACAAAGCCTTTGGAATCAAGACAAATCAGAAAAAACCAACTTAGAAGGGTCAAAACTGACAAAAGACTCACTAATACTAGAATGGCACTTTTGTCTCCCAGACTGGTTCTTTTGTCTCCCAAAGTGGCGCTTGTGTTCATTGTTTTAGCGCTTTTGTAACAAGATGCGGAAAACTCAAAAACGGAACCCGGAATGATCCGTACTTGCCCAGATTTGGACACACACTTCACAAAGGCACAAAATCAGCCCAGAAAACCCGAAAAACCAAAATAACATCAAAATAAATCTTTTACTAAGGCCAATGAGACTCAAATACATTTCTTAATCAACACTCACCAGAAATACATTGCATAAACTGAGACACAAACATAGCCTTCCTTCATGTACTTAACCAAAATGACAAATAACACAAGAAAGTCCTGATACAAGGTAAGCAATAGCAAATAAGGCCCCCCAAAAAAACAAATCATTACCACAACATATTCATAGGAGACTCCAAATCAACACATCAACAAACACAAATGCCCCTTTCTGGCAATGCACACACATAGATTCAAAAAAACATATATAAATCTTTTTCCCAAAATATTCTTCCGAATAACTAATAATTTAGAATAATCATTCATTTCCAAATCTCCCTAAACACACTTACAGAAACTGACAAACAATCTTTCTAAAACAAATCTGAGAATAAGATATCCAAAAACCGACCTAGAAAATTGAAGCAAAGGCAAAAGAAATCTGATGAAAAGAAACTCCAAAACCAACAAGCTCCAAAATGCCAATCCAAAATCAAAATTGGTGCAGGGCACCTCCTAGTTTTGGATTTTGTTTGTTGTTTGTGTGTTGGAAGAAGGTCCTACACCCTAGAATGGTGTTTTGAATCAGTGTGGATCTTTGGAACCTATGAATGTAATAAAGAACCTCTTGTAAAGTCAGTTGGCTCTAGGTCATTTATAAACCTACTGACCAACTCTGACCATGGGTTCATCTAGGGTAGGAAGCATGTCGTTAAGTTGTCCCCTAAATTGTTTTAGGTTTAGGATTGGTCTACAAGTCCATTATGGAGTTTGGAATGTCAAATTTGCAAAGTTGTCAAAAGATGTAAAAAGTTGCAAAAGTTGCTAAGAAACATTTACCCACCAATTGGCAAAGAAGTTCCAACAATCATAACTAGTTGGAAATCAGTTGTAGCCGTTGGGAGAAAGCCTATTTGTGCCTTTGAGATCGTCTATGAGGAGGTTGGATGATGAATGTACAAAGTTGATGGTTTGAATAAATAAAAAACTCAGATTTTGCCCATTCTTCATTATTTTCCATATTGTACGATCTGACAGGGCATTGGTTGGCATGAAAATTTGAATTGGTTGGATTGTGGTGTGAGTGAAGGTTCAAATGCAAGTGGTCTAACTCGAATTTGTGGAGTCTAGAGCAAGTTGTAGGCAGTTTATTAAAAACTATCACTCAAGGACCCGGTACATAGGGTTTCACCAAAAACATGACCCTAACCTGCAAATCCTATTGAGGAACTCATCGGCCCTTTGGGAAATGCAGGTTGAGGGTGTGTATATTGTGATTCCAAAAGGGTGGAATCTGGGAGTGAGTTTTGGTGTGGTTTCCACCATACCCTAGGTTAAACAAAACCATGTGTTTAGCCTAGCTTTAAGGAGGAATGAAAGAACAGTCACCTACGGAGAGTTTGGGAACCAGTCTAAGGTTAGTTTTGGTTCATTAGATACCTAAGGAACATGCCCAAGGTGTGATTTAGATTCTGCAACCCCATTCTTAAGTAGTTGCTTAGGAAAACAGACCTAATTAGGCCTATTAGGTTTGTGAACCCAGTAGGTGCTTAAGGGTGTTGGAGCAAGGTCATAACTCTATCTCTTGGAATTGGATGTAAGCCCTAAAAGGGTACTCTGAAATGTAATTTGTTCCTAGGATTCTTTGAGGAAAATTTGAACTATTTGGGAAATACCAGTCAGATAGGGCTACAAGGAATAGGCCTAATTGGGGGTTCCTTGACCCGGGTGCAGCAGGAAGTCTTCAAACTTGGGTGAAAGGCATAGGATGAGTGTCCTTGGTTGTCAAATAGCCCTAACTCTCCTTATAAAGTGTTGTGGTTGATTGAGTACATTAGTGTGTGTGTGTGTAACCCTAGTTGTGGGTTGAGATAAGCCTTGTTTAGGCTTAGAAGGGTGAATTGGGTCTTCTTACCTTCTTGTTGCCCACTCTACATCAGGAAAACCCAAGCAAGAATCCTTCAAACAACTCCAAGAAATCTCTACGAAGCCAATCAACCAACCCCCGTGAATGCACAAGCAACCAAATTTATAAAAGAAAACAAAAAATAAAGAAACGATCAGCCAATACAAATATTCCTAAAAACTATATTTCATACTTACCCCAATTACTTCATCCAATACCAAGGCAAGGTAGGTAGATTTATAATATTTAATTAACCAAGAGGGGTAAAAACAAATTAATGGAATAATAAATCAAAAACCAATAGATAAATAATAAAACATGGGTAGTGTTAATTATTTACCCAAACTAAATATTTAAGCCTTTGAACTAACAACATAAATAAATTTAATAAAAAATAATTAAATAAATAATAATAATAATAAATAATAAACAATAACAAATCCCAAAGGCACAATTAAATAAATAATAAACGAATAGTAAATAATAGATAATAAATCAAAACCAATTAATAAATAAACAAATTAAATAAATCAAAGCTATTGCCCATAAGATCCAAATAAATTTAAAATCAAACCATCATAACGAGATATTAATAGACAATAAATAATTAATAAATAACCATTTAAACAATAAATCATCTAATTTAAATAAATAGAATAAACATAAGATAAATAATAAATCATCAAATGATATTAATACCTTAATCTAGCCACATAATAAATTATACAATAAAATCAGTTATTCATTATGTCGAGAGGCATCTACAATGACATCAAAATGTTCGTAAACAAAAATCCATTTTTTGAAAGAATTTGACATGCAAATGACAAGTAAATGTATGAAATATGGCATGTTTCAGGTTTTCTGGAGGTGTTATTTTATTACTCCAAATAAAATAGAACCCTCACCACTTGTCTCCAGCAAGATTCATAGCTTTTTCCATGCAAGACTTTAATAGATTTTTTTTCTTGGTGTTTAGTATTTTAGAAGAACATTTATTTGATAGATGAGTCTCTTCTATTATAAGATATCTCTTGGCATATTTTACATATATTCTTTTAATATAAGTATACTAGTTTAATTAAACTATCATACTCACAAGAACACATGACAAGGGTCCTAACAACCACAATCGGCCACAAGACAATTCTAACATGACTCAACTAACAACGCGACAACTTAAGCCTAGAGTGCGAGGGAAACACATGCCATCTCCAACAACTTGTCATTGGGATAAAGACACGCTCAAACCTATGGGATCAGGTGGAGTCGATGTATGGTACCTGCACTCCTGCATCCACCACTAAATGCAATAGAGCATATATACAACACATATACATCATAAATGATCAGGCAAGTGATAGAGAATCGCAATATCATATCATGCTCGCAATGAGTGGTATGACATCGTCTCTAATCATAAAGACACCATAAGACACTCGCAATCATCATAGAATCACACAATCATTATGATCATATAGTAGGGTTAGCATAATCATATTATCATCAAAATCCTATAAGAAATATGATCCATCATGAATAATGAACACATAGATCATCAAATATAGGTTCATCATCAATATAGTCCAAGATGTATCAATCATCTTCATAAGTCATCAAATAGCATATGTCCATATAAAGTATCTAGCATCACATAAGAGTATATATATATGTCTATTGATGCATAAATCAAAATGCAAGTCTAGGAGGGATTAATGACAAAGAGACTATCAGAGCACATATCGAAAAGTGTTTATCACATCCTCTCACAAAGGATGAGTCAGAGTGGGGCACTACAAAATCAATGTTCATTGTGTTTGACCACTCTAGAAAATAAAAGAAAGAGAAATGCTAGGGGATCATCTTTACAAGAACAATTGGGTTCCCTTAGTCGCATTACACAAGATCTCAAAGATGAATCGGTAAACGGTTATGAGCGTAAAGTTCTGGAAGAAGATACAATTGCTTCCAAAAGTGAGCCACCTATCATGAAAGGACAAGTCAGGATACAGCCTATGGAGGAAAATGATGAAATGTGAGTGTTAAAGTTTGATGGTTTGAAATCTAAACAAGAGACTGGAATAGGAATTAAGTTCATCAGTCCTCAAGGAAAGTCTTTACTAGCAACATATAGGCTACAATTTTAATGTACTCACAAAGTAACCAAATAAGAGGCCTTGATTCATGGGTTATTGTTAGCATTGAGAAAGAAGGTCTAAATATTCAAGTGTTAGGATATTTTGAGTTAGTAGTTAAACAAGTGAGGAAGCAGTATGTTTCCCATTATAAGAATTAAGAAGTTGGTAAATTATCGACACAAAGTATGGAACTTAATAGAGAGTTTCGACACATTTGATATAGAACATGTTCCCAGAATATTCAATCAAAGGGCAGATGCTTTAGCGGTGGCAGCTAGTTCACTAGAACCTTTGGCACATCTAAGTTAAGAAAATTCACAGTGGAATTAGTACCAATTCTATTGGTACTAGATAATGCCAAGGATTTGCAAGTGTTTAAGGATGATCGACATATCTTTGAATTAACTACTAATTTGGGAATATTTGAAGCCCAAATTATCGAGTATGATCCACGAGTAGAAGATATAAGAGAATAATTGATGGATACTACAAGGATAACGGTATCCTTGATGGTATTGTGGAGTTGGAAAGGTTATTTAATGCAGATCAAAAGTTAAAGCAAAGAGATTTGTCGAAGACTAAAGGGGATCAATGTGAGCCACAAAATCTTTGGACTGTGGAGGATATGAAGAATGTGCTAGGAAAGGTATGCACTAAGGCAGAAAGAGAATATATCAGACAAGCACTCAAGGACTATATACATGTGATAGCATGGACAAATGAGGGCTTAAAAACCTATTATACATCTATCATTACACACACAATTCCTCTAAAGCCTGATGCCAAACCTTACAAGCAATGACAAAGTTTGATAAACACATTAATTGAGCCTTTGATTCAAAAAGAGGTGCAAAAATTGTTATCAGCCAGAATCATCTTTCTTGTAAGGCATTCTACGTCGGTGGAAAACTCAGTGCCAATTCGAAAGAGAATGGAGATATCAGATTATGTGTATATTTTAGAAACCTTAATTGGGCTTTTGAAAGGGATAATTATCCTTTTCCCTCACTAGATGAGGTGTTGCAAATAGTGAATGGGTCACAAATGATTTATTTTCTAGATGGATTTTTAAGCTATAATCAAGTTATGGTAGATCAAAAAGACATGGGGGACACATTGCCACTATGCATTCTATCCTTAGCGCTAGATATTACTAGCCTACCATTTTAAAAGATGTGCACCAGCATATTCAACACTCTCATGTTTGCCAAGTGCATGTAGACAAAGGAAAATATGTCGTGTAACCTTTTCAATGCATTGTAGAGATTAGACCATTTGCGCAGTGGGGGATGGATTTCATTGGAATGAATAACCCGCCTTCCTCCATAGGACATCGCTACATTTTGGCAGCGATTGATTATTGCACTAGGTGGTATAAAGCGAGATGTTTCATATTTTGCACAATTGAAGTGGTTATACAGTTTTTGGAGGACAACATTAGTACGCATTTCAGGTGCCTCATTTTCTGGTATCTAACAATGGTCCTGCATTATCTTCTTTAAAATTCGCTAACAGGGCATTTGAATTAGGAATTCTTTTAAAAATTTCATCGAATTACTATCCTCAAGGTAATGGGTTAGCGGAATCCACTAATAAGAACTTGGTAAATATTATTAAAAAATTGTTATATAAAAACCCTAGCGGGTGGCATACAGTGCTCAAATATGCCTTGTGGGTAGACCAAACTGGAATTAAGCGTGGTTTAGGAAACTCTCCTTGTGTTGCTTATAAACCTGAAAATTCTAATATTGCAATTTATCTGTGACTATATAGGGTTTGACAACAAAGAAGAAGCGCATTTAGTCTAACTTGATGAAAAGATAGATAAAGCAATAGAATGCATGGATAAACATCAAGCCATAGAGAGATGATGGTTTGATAAGAGGGCGAGGATAAAAATGTTCCATATAGCAGATTTGGTTTTGTATCATAATGAACCCATGAGAATAAAGGACTCTATGGGAAATTTGGGAAAAATTGTACGAGTCCATATCAAATCTTGGAAATACTACGCAAAAAAACATTCAGATTAACCACCTTGAAGGGTGAGGCTCTATCTTTGCTTGTAAACGACCAATTCATAAAATATTATTTTCAACAATGCGGCCCAAGCAAGAATGTAAAAATTGCAAATTGAGAATTTGTTATCCTACATTATTCAAAGATAAAGGAAAAAGAGAATATGTTAAATGCAAGGTAAATGAATAAAACCTAAATCATCATGTAGTCTATGTCAAATGTAAACCAAGAGTATCTCATTAATATCCATAGATATGCATGTACAAAGGAAATACAAAACTTGCAGTCACCGCGATGAGTCGTTTCAAAATTCTATTTGATGAAACATATATTTATATCCAAAAAGGAAACGCCCAGAAGAGTCAAAAAGTGTCAAAATTGTAGCTAGTCCTCAGTTGTTGTCCCAATCCAATAGGAGCATCCATGATATGAATTCGATCTTTCATAGAGATTCGATGTCTAAAGCAAGTCTTAAGTGTTTGAGGAAACGACAAGCTACAAGACCGTTCTCTATGATCTGCAATGGTGCTCTCCCTAAAGCCACCTAGGAATTGGTATATGGAGACATGAATAGGGAAACCCAAAATGCTTCTATATCCTAGAGCATGGGGATCCCACAACCTGGTAAAGTGACTTCCAGAATAACGTCTAGCTCGCCTATGGAGTCGTTATTCAATAAATGGGTGCATAATGCAGACACTGTTATCACAAAAGTTGCACCTTGTGATGATCAACCTTGATCATCAACCTTGTGAAACATGGAAACAAACTCCCAAGTGTGGGACTTGTAGAAGTGAGGTTGAGTCTCCGGAAAAGGTTGAAAAACTTTCCAATCTGAGTGCAAGTGTTGGACTAACCCAACACTAAAATATCTATTATGTTGATTTGACAAGGAAAAGGGAGAAGGAGGGAATGCTTGAAAGAGGGGAAATAAGGTTTGCAACTAGACTAAAAGTGATCTTCCTTGCCCATGAATGCACATAACACAAATAAAACCACCCAAGATATCCACAGGTTTCTACCTAAATCAGCTCCCTAAGTATGAGTGAAGGTTGGAATTCTAAAGAATGGCAAGAGGAACGGAAATAGTTATTAGGTGTCACCCAAAGAGGGGGATCAACACAATCACTTTTGAAAAGAAACAAGATGAAGATGCATTCAAACAAAGAGGTAAGCATTACATAGATTGTTCAAACTCAAACAAGGCAAGATAAATGGTTGTATTAATGTAAAGGCAAGGCAAAATTTACAAGTGCAAAGAAACATAAGTTTTCTATAGAAGAAAAGAAAAGAAGATCCCTATAGAGGGTTACAAAATTGCCTTTAAAGCTCAGACATAACTTAGATTGAACTGGAGTTAGAAACCCTAACCCACATAGGGTTAGGTTACAAAATATCAGAGAGGAGGACGAATCAGATCGACAAGCTAATTTGATTCCGTGCAAAGACAACTCTAAAAATATCTTCCTCATCTAGGAAGAAACAAAATCCTTACGTGAAAGGAGGAGAATTTCTGCATAGATGTACCTGCAAGGCACAAAAGTCCTCATTCCACATTGAATGGGTATGGGTAATGTCTAAAACGGCTTGCAAAGGTCATGTCTAGAGGGATGGCACTCATCCCTCGGCCCTCTAAAAGTGGTTGAGATGGATCGGATTTGATTTGGTTAGCCAATGGGGTCAGAAACTAATTTTTGACCCATTAAGTTGACAACCACTACCGTGCAGCTATATGAATTTCAACAATCGCCTCTAGTTTAAATTTGGGCCACTAGATCCTCCTTATTGCACGTGGATGGACGACCAAGATCATACCACGAAGGTCGGGCCCATCAACTAAATAACCACATCGCGGTATTGCAAACAAGGGTGGGACCCAGTTCTTGATCGTTGTGAAACAATGATAATGCTCTCTTCCTCTCTGTAGCATCGCTTATCGCCCTATCGCGCGAAAGTGGAAAATTCACATTGTTCCTATTTGCGAGAAAAGAGTGATAAGAAAATCAAGTGATAACAAACTCCTTTCCTCCTGATAGCATCGCTTATCGTCCAGTTGCGCAAAAGTGGAACAGTCGCATCAAGGAATAGAAGTGGAAAGTTCTCGACTGCGCGATAAGTGATAAAAAAGAACTCCCACCAACCCGTAACGAGTGAAAGGGATCAGTCCCACCATGAAGAAGGGACCCTCGAGTTGGTAAACTTAAAGTGAAATGATCGTCCCAACCGGTCAACAAAGGAAACGAATAAAGCTAAAAAAGGTTAAGGCAAAAGCCTTAAGGGTTCAGGGTTTTAGGCCTTAGGGGTTTTAACAGGGGTTTTAGCCAATGATGATTTCTCAGATCAGTTATCTACACGGCTAAAGTTGACACAAAAATTGTCAACATTTCTGATGACTCAGAGGAGGCCCTAAGCTTGCTTAGGGCCAGACCAGATGTTTTAGATATCCATTGGGCACAAGTCAAAACCTGGACAAAATTAGATACTCTCTATCCCTACAACCTACAAAATATCAAAACTTTGCCATTCTGGAGAATAGCTTGTGCACGTGCACTTCTTGGAAAAATAGAAAAGATCTAACTAATATTTACATTGCTACAATAAGAGGGAAATGATGCCTTTTGTCTCTATCAAAGATGATCCTTGTGAAGGATTTGATCTTCCTCAATTCATGGTTGCAGTCATCAGTTAAATGCAACAATTGGTGTATCTTGCATGCATACAACATAGAATACATGTCATTGATGTGGTGAAAAGAGAACTCACCATTTACCCTGCTGCTACAAGGAATCCACATAAGATAAGCATCTGAAGAACATGGAGGCACATCAAATCCATGCTCAGGAGCAAAGGGATGATGATCAAGGGGTAGGCCAGTATCAGATTGAACACTATATTACTTTTGCCCTGCTCCAAGTATGAGTTGATACCAAAAGAAAAGGTCTCATACTCACATGAGGATAACAAGTATACCATCTCCTTGCCTTGATTTGTATGAGGGAGCTCCTCAGACATATCAAAGTGGAACCTTTGAAGCTCAGACATACTATCAAGTTGAACAACCAAAGGAATATCTGTATGGT
This sequence comes from Cryptomeria japonica, assembly GCF_030272615.1. Lineage (NCBI taxonomy): Eukaryota > Viridiplantae > Streptophyta > Pinopsida > Cupressales > Cupressaceae > Cryptomeria > Cryptomeria japonica. Next base: position 554,261,102 of record NC_081414.1, on the reverse strand, counting down.
CAACATGTTGTTGCTCAACCCTATCAAACTTGGGATGCTAGTCCTAAGTAAAACATTTGAGCTCAGGCACCTTATCCCTAACGTCAAAATAAACATCTTCATACTAGATGAAGGCCTCATATTCAACATCATTACATTCAAGGATAGGGGAGAACCAACATACATCATAATCACATGTGTTGATATCTAGCTCATCAGCACAAACCACAAGCTCACAAGACACTTCACAGGAAGACTTAAAATCTTCAGATTGTCTCTTTGTTTATGTTCTTTCTTCTTCTTGGTGACAAACTATAGCAAGCTCAAGCTCATGGCAAGACTCATCTGCCATGCTATTTGCTACAAAATCACTGCTCTCTGCGGCCACCTCACTAGCCTATTGCAACCCATGTTGTAGCCTCTTTGTAGGTACATCTTCCTCCTTATTCTCAATGAAGGAAGGAAGCTCATCAAATAATGAGAAAATAGCCTCTTCCCTCTTGTCATCCTTTTTGTCAGCCATAGGGGAGCTATCTAATTGGTCAACCACACAAAAACCTACCTACTGCCAGTTTGTAAAAGCAAAATCTATTTGTGCCACTAAGGCCTACGAGGCGTCTTCATTTTTGCAAGTGGCCCGAGAAACATGAATTTCCAAATTTTGCCTCTATGCAAGACTTCTCTACACAGGGACAAGTTCTCTTGAGGTGCTTGCAATTGTGGGATTTAAGCTATTCAAAGGTCTAGGGCTTGTCCATTGGTTCTACCTTTGGAAATTGGGTCTTTGTTGCTGATTAGTCGAAATTTGAGGTTGATAAGGCCTGTCAACCTAAGACTGCTACCTCTTGAGAAAGACTAACTCATTGTTAAGTCCTTGCACCAGGGTCTTAAGCTCTTGAATCTCTGAGGGTGATGGAATAGGTGCAAGTGTGAGCAATTGGCTTGTAGATCTCACTATTATAGGCACCAAAGTAGGTTGTTGTGCAGGAACCATTCGGAACAAGGATATTGAAGACCTTGGAGCTAACTTTCCAGCTTGAATTAAACACCTTTCTGCCTTGATAGCAGTGTCATAAGATCTTGGAAGGTTATCCCCGCCCATTGATTGTATCATTACAGCTATCTCACTGTTTAGAGCCTTGAGGAAGTATAAGAAGGCACAATTGGTAGACGGTTTTGACCAAAGCAAGGATTTTATCCCAAGTCTTTTAAAACCTATAGTTAAAGTTTGCCATAAACTCATATGGGGATCTCCTTATGGTTGTTAGTTGTTCAACTAGTGACAAGGGGTCACTCTTGTCGTGAAAGTTCTTGCATAATATTTTCCCTAATTCATCCCAATCATGGATCGAGTTAGAGAGCAGACCCCTATACCATTGTAGGGATTTTCCTTTGAATGAAGAGGCAAGAAGCCTCACTGCAACATTATCCTCTGTGACATAAAAAATAGAGCAGATGCTTGCAACATCTTGTATATGTTCAATTGGGGTGACAGAGGTTTCCCCAGTAAAAAATGGGACAGCCTTTAAGGCTGCAACTAGGATATCACTCTTTTGGGCTAGAGCTAAGGGGTTGCCACCATTGAAGTTGACAAAAGCATGTATTATAGGGACTGCCATAATTTTTTGCTACTCCCTCCTCTTCTAGAATCTGAAAGTTCATACTATCGAAGAAAAACACCTCTAGAAGATGCCACTGTTGAAAACTCGATGTGAAACTGAAGTAGTCACCGATGAGGAGGGACCTCAAAGAGATCAATCCAAACCGCTCAGCAAGAGTAAACATAACAAAAACACAAAGATACGATGGAGGCAATGCAGAACAGATTGTTTTATTGCATGAAAATTGATTACAACCAACCAATAGCAACCTGATTACAGCATACTAGCTCATAGGCCTGGTAGAACATACAGAATATAGATCACAATTGGGACCTTGAATCTTAAGATCTATCTTCTACACACAGTCTAGCTACTTGATTCTTCTGTTGATTGCATTATAATGTACAATTACAAATATATATATATATATATATATATATATATCACAATTGGGACCTTGAATCTTAAGATCTATCTTCTACACACAGTCTAGCTACTTGATTCTTCTGTTCATTACATTATAATGTGCAATTACAAATAAATATATATATATATATATATATATATATATATATATATATATATATATATATATATATATCGATCCAAATAATCCAATCGGCCCAAAAAGGATCAAAACGCGAAGAACAAGACCTAACGTGTAAAATAAACAAAGTCGGCCTCCGCTAAGAGATTCCTCCAAAAAATACAAATGATGAAACATAGATCATAGGAAAAGGTCGGCCACACACCAAGGAACATCGGAATCAACGCCCAAGGCTCCACAAGCTTTGGAAGGGGTTCTGGTAGATCACCAAAATAGGTCTAGGCAACCAATAACAAGAACTATCAACCGGTAACAATAAACTTTCAAGGAAACCGATAGCGATATCTTGCCGAAAAATTATCCAAATGTGATGCAGTCTGGAAACAAGAAAGATGATCAAGTCTTCAAGTAGAATCCAACTCCACATGATCCGGTGAGCCAAAACTGAGACACACAGAAAGAAAAACAAAAAGAAAATGTTTTTGATTGATGCAAGATTACTATGAACCGAGGATGCTCCTGCATCAGACATTCGGGGTTATTGAAAAAGAAAGCATTTCACTTTGTCGGGGTCAGAGGAAAAGCAAGGCGGTCTACCTCTACCTAAGAAATCCAAGATTAATCTTCAATTGGTTTGTCCTTCCACTTCACAAGATACTCTTTATACTAACTACTCCGGGTACTACGCCCAATCCTTCTGTCCAAAATCTTTGCAATCTGATCTCGTTCCTTCCGAGACAACTGTTTCTCCAAGTTTATAATATTGTCCTCACTGAATTCTGGTTCATGATACTCATGACGATCTGCAATATTAAACAAAGGTGAAATACTCAAACTATCTGGTAACTCCACTTCATATGCATTTCTAGAACTAAACTTCCTCAAAATCCTGCAAGGTCCAAACTTCTTCATCTACAACTTGTTATAAGTTCCAACCAAAAATCTCTATTTTTTCAGATATACCATCACTTCATCGCCAACTTCAAATTCCTTATGTCTCCTCTTCTCATCTGCCTTCTCCTTATACTTGTTGTCCATGTCATCCAAATGTTGCTTAAACTAAATATGCAATGTTGTCATGTGATCTACAAATTCTTCTGCTTCTGAACTTCTCTGGTCTTCACTGCTAATGTCCCTCAATTATGATACACCTCTAGGATGCACTCCAGTAACAATCAAATCCCAACTTCCGGTTTTATCTCCCACTAAACATCTCAACAAAATTCCCAAACTCCGGTTAACAACTTATGTTTGTCCATCAGTCTATGGATGAAAAGTAGAACTAAACTTGAAATCTATCTTCATCTTCTTCCAAAGTGCTCCAAAAATAGCCAACAAACTTAGTATCTATGTCTGAAACTATGCTCTTAGGGAATCCATGCAATCTAACCACTTCCTTGAAAAATAGGTTTGCTACATGCAATGCATCTAATGTCTTCTTACAAGGTTTGAAATGAGCCATCTTCGAGAATCTATCCACTACCACAAATATAGAATCGTTCCCTCTCAATGTTTTAGGCAATCCAAGTACAAAATCCATGCTTATATCCTCCCAAGGTCTTACCAGTACTATCAAAGGTTTATAAAATCCCACATTCTAACTACTACCTTTTGCAACTTGACAAGCTCTACAACTCTGCACATATCTCTTAACATCCTTATGAATCTCAGGCCATAAGTACTACTCAGTCACCAATGCTATTGTTTTGTCAATACCAAAATGTCTAACCAAACCTCCACTGTGTTTCTCCTTTATCAAATTCTCCCTCATAGAACTCTTAGGTATGTACAATTGAACTCCTCTGAATAACATCTCATCCTGAATGAAATAATCCAACCACTTGCTTTTGTCTACCATAACCGGTTCTCTACATGATTTCCAAGGTTCTGCAAAATTTGGGTCTTCATCATACAATGTCTTCAAATCTTCAAATCCTCATACTGTCACTCTCATCTATGTCAGCAAATTCCTTCTCCTACTCAATGCATCGGCAACTTTGTTAGATTTCCTACTTCTATGCTTCAACACAAAGGTGTAACTTTGCAAGAATTCTACCCATCTCATGTCTTTGATTCAACTTACTCTAACAGCTCAAATACTGCAAAGTTTGATGATTTGTATACAACACAAACTCCTTAGGCAACAAGTAATGTCTCCACTTCTTCAAGGCTTGAACTATGGCATAAAACTTCTGATCAGACGTTGAATATCTCATTCTGCCATCATTCAACTTCTCACTGAAATAAGCTATTGCTCTCCCTTCCTGACTCAAGACTACTCCTATTGTTGTTCCACTTGCAGCACAATCCACTTGAAATACTTTATTTAAATCCGGTAAAGCTAACACAGGCTTCTCAGTCACTTTCTACTTCAATAGTTCAAAACTTTTGTTTGCTTCAGTGGTCCACTTGAATTCCTTCTGATCTCCTCTCATGGTCTCAATCATAGGGTTACAAACTGAACTAAAATTTATGATGAACTTTCGGTAAAAACTAGCCAATCCATGAAATGATCTTACCTCTCCAATGCTTTTCAATGTAGGCCACTCGGCAATGGCTTTCACTTTCTCAGGGTCCATCTTCAAACCATCATCAGATATCACAAATCCCAAATAGACTAACTCATCCTTTATGAAAGTACACTTCTTAATAATTATCAGCAAAGTTTCTTCTCTCAACCTCTACAAAACTTGTCTCAACTGCAACAAATGTTCCTCTTTTGCCTTACTGAAAATCAGAATGTCATCCAAATACACAATCACAAACTTACCCAAGAATTTATTCAATGCCTCATTCATCAGCCTCATGAAAGTACTCGGTGCATGATTAGTTAACCCAAAAGGCATCACCAACCATTCATACAGTCCTCCATTTGTCTTAAATGTTGTCTTCCACTCATCTCCTTCACTGGTCCTGATCTGATGATATCCACTCTTCAAATCTATCTTTGTAAAGTATTTTGCTCCACTCAAACAATCCATTATGTCATCCATCCTAGGAAAAGGAAACCAGTATTTCACTGTGATCTTGTTTATTGCTCTGGAATCGGTACACATTCTCCACTCTCCATTCTTCTTAGGTGCTAATATTGTTGGTACTGCACAAGGGCTCAGACTTCCCCTGATCAAACCTTTCTTCAACAGCTCCTCCACTTGTCTATTCAGTTCTTCATTCTCTATCGGTGTCAACCGGTGTGCAGCTTTGTTAGGAAAACTAGCTCCAGGCACCAAGTCCATGCAATGACTAATACTTCTCACAGGTGGCAATCCATCAGGTACATTATCGAAAATGATGTCTTCATATTATGTCAGCAAATCTTTTATCTCTTCCAGGTGTTCTCCTTCCAGTTTCTCAGTCTTCTTAGGAGTTAAGGCAAAAAACACATTCTCATGTCTCAATCCATCCTCGAATTTCCTTCCATCTACCAAACAAATTCTAGTATTCGTATAGACTTCATTCTTCAAAGGTTCCTCCAAAGGCAACAAGGTTTGCTTCATCTCATTGGCCAAAATAGTGTGTGTATTCTTTCTCTCATCATGTACTGCCTGTCTATCAAACTGCTAAGGTCTACCTAACAAAAGATGACAAATATCCATAGGCATAATATCACACAAGACTTCATTATGATAATTCTCAATTTTTAATTTCACCAAACATTGCTCACTTACTAACAACTTATGTTCATCCTGAATCCATGCTATCTAATAAGGCTTATAGTGTTTCAATCTCTCCAATTACAACTTATTCACCATCTCTTCTGAAACAAGATTATCTAAACTACCACTATCAATAACAACTTTACAAAACTTACTGGATACCTTACATCTGGTCTTGAACAGATTCTTCCTTTGCAAAGTCTCTTCATCTCCTCCGATATGACACAAAGCTCTCCTCATCACCAACAGTTCTCCATCTTCTGGTTTATTGTCTAATCTAGTGAGGTTTTCTTCCACCACTACTGCTCTTTCGGTATTCTCTGTCTTCTTACACTCAAATGCATGATGTCCTTCTCCTCCACACTTAAAGCAAGTTCCTCGAAATGTTCTCTTGTCTTGTCTTCCAAAATTCTCATTACGGTAACCATCTGGTTCTCTCCTCCGATAGAAATTTTTATCATCCTTCTGGTATGAATTACCTTCTTTGTTCACTTCCTTGTCCTTGTTCTAATCTGTACAAGTTCCTCTACCTCCGGTATATCCTCTTCCTCCTTGAAATCTTCTTGTGGTAAACCTTCCACCTTTGCCTCGTTGTCTATCCTCATGTCTTTTGTTTAACTTCTCTTTCGCCTTTAGGGCATTCTGGTAAGCCTCTTCAACACTCTCTAATTTGATCAAAATGAGTTCATCTTGTATAAACATCCGCAATCCATTCAAATATCTTGCAACTTGTTCAACTTCATCATCAACATGTTTCGATCTGATATTCAACTTGTAAAATGCTTTGATGTACTGCTTCACACTAGATTCCTTCTGTCTCAAAAATTGCAACTTCCAGAACAAATCCACTTGATAATTCGCCAACATAAACTTTGACTTCAACTTAGCAACCATCTAATCCCATGTCTTAATCTTCTCTTTACCTCTTCTCTATCTATCAACTTGCAAATGCTCCCACCAAAGAAATGCATGATCTTTCAACAGAGTACAGGCATATTTCACCTTCCTTTCTTCTATAGTGTTTTCAAAATCAAAATACTTCTCCATCTTCGAGATCCAATCCATCAATTCATCTGAATCTAACTTCCCATCATATTCCAGCGGGGTAAAATGAGGTTTAGTATTTGCCCTACTCAAAACCCTAAAAAACCTTTCCTCATCTGGATCAACAACCGGTAGGTTTGCTTGTTCTGTCGGAGCTTCTTCTCCTTCATCTTCACTCACATCTTCAATATGACGGCCTCTTCTTTGGGTTGTCTCCATGGCTTCCAACCGGGCTACTATACCTCGCAACATCTCCATTACAACAGGGTTTGCATTCCCACGCGCTCCACCATTCCTAGCTCCTCTTCACACCATCGTTCACGCCGGTCCTCTACAGCTGTAGGTCGGATCCGTAATCCGCCACCCTACAACAATAAAATTTCAGTACACGCAACCTCTAGAATGAAACTTTTCTCTAATACCACTTGAAGCAATCACCGGTGAGGAGGGACCTTAAAGAGATTAATCCTGACCAGTTAGCAAGAGTAAACACAACGGAAACACAAAGATATGATGGAGGCAATGCATAACAGATTGTTTTATTGCATGAATATAGATTACAACCAACCAATAGCAACCGGATTACAACATACCAGCTCACAGGCCTGGTAGAACATACAGAATAGGTCACAACCAAGACCTTGAATCTTAAGATCTATCTTCTACGCACAATCTAGCTACTTGATTCTTTTGTTGAGTACATTCTAATGCGCAATTATAAATATATATCAATCCAAAGGATCCAGTCGACCCAAAAAGGATCAAAACTCGAAGAACAAGACCTAACGTGTAAAATAAACAAGGTTAGCCTTCGCCAAGAGATTCCTCCGGAAAATCCAAAGGATGAAATGTAGATTGCAGGAAAAGGTCGGCCACACGCCAAGGAACATCGTAATCGACACCCAAGGCTTTGCAAGCTTCGGAAGGGGTTCTGGTAGATCACCAAAATAGGTCCAGGCAACTGGTAACAAGAACTGTCAACCGGTAACAGGAAATTGTCAACGAAACCGATAGCAATATCTTGTCAGAAAATTATCCAAATGCGATGTGGTCTGGAAACAAGAAAGATGATCAAGTGTTCAAGTAGAATCCAGCTCCATAGGATCCAGTGAGCCAAAACTGGGACACACAGAAAGAAAACTGAAACTGCAAACAAAAAACAAAACATAAAGAAAATGTTTTTGGTTGATGCAAGATTGCTATGAACCGGGGATGCTCTTGCATCAGAAACGACAGCTGGTCTTGAACAAGAGCTTGGATTTGATCCTCGGAGTCGCCAAGTGTTGAATGTGATTGCCTGCAAAGGCAAGATTGCTAAGAGAATCACTAAACTCTTAGCAAATGAATTGAACTACTTGTCCCACCGAGTGTGCCAAGAATTGTTGTAACAAAAGTTGCACCCTGTGATGATCAACCTTGATCATCAACCTTGTGAAACATGGAAATAACCTCCCAAGTGTGGGACTTGTCGAATTGAGGTTTAGTCTCCAAAGAAGGCCGACATCCTTTCCAATCCAAGTGCAAGTGTTGGACTAACCCAACACTGAAATATCTATTCTACTGGTTTGACATGGAAAAGGGAGGACATAATGCTTGAAAGAGGGGAAATAAGGTTTGCACCTAGATTGAAAGTGATGTTCCCTGCCCAAGACTGCAAAGAACACAAATAAAACCACCCAGGATATGCACAGGTTTCTACCTAAATCAACTCCCTAAGTATGAGTGAAGGTTGGAATTCTAAAGAATGGCAAGAGGAACAAAAATAGTTCTCAGGTGCCACCCAAAGAGGGGGATCAACACAATCACTAAAGCAAAGAAACAAGATGAAGATGCATTCAAACAAAGAGGTAAGCATTACATAGATTGCTCAAACTGAAACAAGGCAAGATAAATGGTTGTATTAATGTAGAGGCAAGGCAAAATTTACAAGTGCAGAGAAACATAGGTTTACTATAGAAGATAAGAAAAGAAGATCCTTATACAGGGTTAATTGTCTTTAAATCTTCGACATAACTTAGATTGAGCTGGAGTTAGAAACCCTAACCCACATAGGGTTAGGTTACAAAATATCAAAGATGAAGAATCAGATCAACAAGCTGATCTGATTGCATGCAAGGACAACTCTACAAATATCTTCCCCATCTGGGAAGAAACAAAATCCCTGCGCAAAAGGAAGAAAATTTCTGCGTAGATGGACCTGCAGGGCACAAAAGTCCTCATTTTGCATTGAATGGGCATGGGTAGCATCTAAAACAACCTACAAAGGTCATGTCTGAAGTAATGGCACTCATCCCTCGGCCCTCTAAAAGTGGTTGAGATGGATCGGATTTGATTTGGTTAGCCGATTGAGTCAGAAACTGATTTTCGACCCATTAAGTCAACAACCACTACTGGGCAACTGTTTGAATTTTAACAATCACCTCCAGTTTAAATACGGGCCACTAGATCCTGCTTAATTGCACACGAATGGACAGCCAAGATCGCACCACGAAGGTCGGTCCCATTAACTAAATAACCACATCACAATATCGTAGCCAAGGGTGGGACCTAGTTCTTGATCGCTAAGAAATAGCGATAACACTCTCTTCCTCCCAGTAGCATCACTTATCGCCCTATCGCACGAAAGTGGAAAAGTCACATTGTTCTTATTTGCAGGAAAAGAGTGATAGGCAAATCAAGCAATAACAACCTCCTTTCCTCCCGGTAGTATCGCTTATCGCACAGTCATGCGAAAGTGGAACATTCACAGCAGGAAACAAAAGTGGAAAGTTCCATACTACGATATAAGCAATAAAAAAGAACTCCTTCCAACCCGTAGCAAGTGAAAGGGGCAAGTCCCGCCATGCAGAAGGGACCCTCCAGGTGGTAAACTTAAAGTGAAATAACCATCCCAACCGGTTAGCAAAGGAAAAGAATAAGGTCGAAAAAGGTTAAGGCAAGAGCCTTAAGGGTTTAGGGTTTTAGACCTTAAGGGTTTTAGCCAGTCATGATTTCTAAAATCGGTTATCTGCATGGCTAAAGTTGACACAAAAATGGTCAACAGACACATCATCCTCATCTTCTCCCAAATCAAGCAGACATGCCATGAAACGTCAGGCAATATCAGAATTGGCCCTATATATCTTGTGGTGGACACCAAAAATTCCTGACCTAGAATCCATTTAATTGCCTTTTCCACTAAGTCTGCATCTCGAACTGTGTTTAACCTAAAGACCTAATGCAATTTTTATGAGTTGATAGACCCTAGGAAAGCTAGTTGCCTTATGTCAATGGTCACGCATATGGCACAATCTAATAACAAAGATAATTCTCTAGCCATGGGGATGAAGATAATAATCTCGAGAAAGTAGTGAAGTGTGTAAATTGAAGGAGTCGAGTGGTATACATAAGTGGTTTTGTCCAAGAAAGCATTTAATGCATGTCTCATCTGAGTAAGAAAGAATGTTACTAAATTAAGGCAAAACAAATCCCAAGAGGGCCTCGTGAGCGATATCAAGTGGTACGGTCCAAAAAGAGCAAGAAATAATGACAAGTGGACTAGTGGCTTTAAGATATTTGTATGATAAGATGACACGATGAGTAATGAATGTTTTGGAAAGTGTGACCAATTTGAGTGAGTTCGCACGAGTGAGCCAACCTCAAAGGATTAGAATCATTAATCCTCATTAATGAAAGGGGTTTTATCATAAGCCTATGGAAATAAATGTGGCACACTTGGTACGTTCAAACACAAACAAAGCAATTTATGACCTTCTCCATAATATAGATTTTTGTCTGCATGTATGGGTATCAAGCCAAAGAATTACACTATAAATCACATTTCTGTTAATAATTGCTCTGCATAGAATTAATCAGTGACTTCATATAAACATATTAAGTGTTTCTTGAAGGTATTATGGGTGCTTTCAGTAATTTGTCAAATAAAAAATAAAAAAATCATCCTTGCTATCGTTGCACTATTCAACCTAAAACAAAGCCAAAAAGACTAAAACCGAAATGTGCTTTAATGCTATATCAAATGATTTATGCAAAATGAAATGTACTTCAATGCTATATCAATATAAAAAAAGGCATCTAGACTGGCAGTAGAGCAATGGCTAGGAATAATGGCAGAGATAACCTTATCGGGGCTATAGACGTTCTACTGGCAATAAGGCTCTATCCAAGGTTGGCCTAGAGGAAAGATTAAATTACGTAGTTTTGTAAATTACTAGACTTGATAATTCTTCAAGAAAAGGAATGAATTAGTGCACACAATTGAGAAGTTGGTTATTCCTCATAGCAAACAGATTTGATGTTAGTGGGGTATAAAGGTAATTTCCTCCCAACATATCTCATGGGTTGTGGACATAAATTTGTTTTATGGTTAACGTCAAAATTCTTTGTTTCATGTTGAGGGTGGCAAGTTGTGTGATTTCACAACATACCCCATCTATTCCTAAGAAATGGGGAGCCCCCATTTATTCCTAAAGAAATGGGGAGCCATAAAAAAATTTAAGGATAAAATGCCAAAAATTCTTTAAGAGACAAGTCAAAAACATTAATGATCAAATTCATGTTGAAGCCACAAGAAAGATCATCTTTCTAGTTCAATAAAGCCTCTAGGCAGTAATGGAATCATATGTCAAAAACCTCTCGCTACCCGCGATGAGCCGGTGAAGCATATTAGGTGGAGCGAGGGGAAGTTAAGAAATAAAATAAGAAGATAAGCAAAGAAATTTAAGTGAAACAAAAATGGAATGTATCCCATGTCTTGCTGAATATAAGCTAACCAAGGAAATACCAATAGAAAACGGAGAGCAGAACAAATGAGGATGTATTTTGATAAGACTTTTTGATGTCAAAATAAATAGATTTCTCGATTGTCGAAAAGCCTGTGTTTGGGGAGTTGGCTTGAAACAATAGTGTGGTGAAGGTTAATGAAAGTGCTTTGCAAAGGTCTTAGCGAATATCGGGAAAATTAGGGAAAAGATAAAATGTGAAGGATTCGTGGTAAAAGAAAAGTTAAATTGCCCGCGTACTGCGTGACAATTGTAAGAAGAGTTAAACTTCAAATTCCAATAATGATAGGATGGAAACACACATCATGACCACAAGAAGAGATACATTCGGACATTAAAGTACGAGTTAAATTAAAATCATCGTGCTTTTTGAATTTCTTGCCTGAAGTATAAGGTTTTTCATGATGCAAATTGGTGTAATTTTATCCCTGTTGAGTTGTACTTCTTTCTTAGGTGCATTTCAAAAGGCAATGTTACGCTAAAGTGGTAAGTTAGGTGCTTCTCAAAATAAGTTTGTAGGTAAGGATACATGAAGGAGAAGGATACACAACAACTTGTGCCTTATTCAACTTCAAAAGGTGACTCTACAAGCGATATAGGTATGTGCCTAGAACATAGCTCTGAGTCATTGGTCATTGGCTTGGAGGAAGACTCACTGCCTGCAAAATTCTTCTTGGGCTTTGGTTTCTACTTTTGCTTCTCCTTAAAGGACTGAGCAACCAATGCTTTGTTCTTGGAGCCTAAGAGCTTATCCAGTTGAGAAAGATGAGACTGCTCACGAGACAAACACTCACAAAAGACATCTATGGTAGGCATGTTGAAACGAGCACCCAAGCCATCCATGGTGGAGTAGAAAGCAGAGGCAAAAAACTAAAAATGACCCCGAAGTTTCGAAAGAATCAAGTGAACACACTATGTGTCTGTCTTGATCTTGCCACATCCCTGAAGAACAAATTTGGTAGTCTTAAACTTGTTCAAAAAATCCTCAATGGTGGGAAAGGAATCAGGTGACAAAGTAACCAAATCTGCCGCAATCTGCAATGCTTGAATCTCATTGACCCTCCCGAAGAGAGTCTCAAACTTCAACCACATAGCCCGAGGAGTGAGCAACTCATCAAGGTGAAACAAAAGACTGTCAGAGACATGCAAGTTGAGCAAACCCATGGCCTCATCCATCTTGTTCCTGTGCTGAAGAAGCTCATTAGGACGCTGCAATACAGGCTGAACCTCATCCAAACAAGACCACAACCCTCGTGCCCGGAGAAGCCTCGTGATGTGGGGCTTCCAAGTGTGATAGTTGTGTGAAGTCAACAACTCAACTAAAGGATTTGCAATGAGAACAAAACTCTGCACCTACACCTACTTGTTGGTTTTTTTTATTGTGATCTTTCAGAATAGATAGAAAATGCGGAAGGGTTTGTTTGTTTTGAGAGTTTTGGTGTTCTTGATTTCTGATATAAATGACAGAAAGCAAGAAAAAACACCCCCCCCCAACAATAGATAAACCCAAACCCTAGTACATACTGATGAGAAGGAAGTAGAGCACACGTAAAAAAAAATTCAAACTGATATCTCATGTACCTGATGAAAATTCTGAGAAAAAAAAATCACAAATCTGAATAGAGCATGCTGAGAGCTTTCCAACGCCTATTCGTTTTCGAAAAACAGATTCTGTTTGCCCATTCTACGGCCCCAGAAGTGCAGAAAAGAGGCCCGACTTTGACTGGAAAAAAGTACAGTCAAACAGCAAATTCCGAAAAAAAATTCAACACCACGAGGTCCGGCTCAGAACCAGCTTTCCGATGCCTATTTGTTTTCCAAAAAATGATTTCGGATGCTCAAGATATGGCCAAAATACGAACCCCCCCTCAAAAAGGCAAGAGGATGGAGGTCTGGTGGAGGAGCCAAGAGGAGGTGGCGCACGAGCGGCGCTCTAGGGAGGAGCGGCGAAGTGGCGAGCGCAGGAGGAGGTCGGGCGAAGCGACGGTGGCGGGCTAGGCAGGGCTGCGGCTGTGGTGGGCTGGGTCGAGCTGCGGCGGAGGTAGTCGAGCAGCGGTTGTGGCAGGCTGGGCCGAGCAGGAGCAGAGGGCCTGCAGAAGTCGGCGGGGCCAATAGACAGTCAGTGGGAGGCAGAGTTTCAGCAGGGGCCGGCACGACGGTGTCCGAATTATCAGGTCCAGAACCCTGCACAACAAATCCAAAAAAAAAAAAAATCTTGAAACCCTTGCCTTTTTCGCCCTTTTTTTTTTACTTTTTTTGATGATTTTTTTTAAAATAATCAAAATTTCGGCCTACATGTCATAAAAAGGCAAAAATGTTTTTTTTTTTGAAAAAAAAAAATGTCGATTTGCGTGTCAAGGTCGTACGACCTGGTTTTGGAGAAAAATTACCCCCAAATGCTCAAGAGTCAAAACTAGGCAAGTTTTATATGACTATAGGGGTTTTTGGGCCTTCTGAGCACGATGGTGAGGTCTGTTTAAGCCCAAAGTGCTCAGGGGAAAAAAAAAAAAAAAAGGCCTATCCCTAAGTACAAAAAAAAAATTCATGAAACCCCAGATCTACTTCCAATGCAAAAAATTCTCAAAAACAAGAACAGATAGTTGCAGATCTGAGCTCTGATACCATGTGAGAGTTGAGAAATACAACCCCGCAGGAGCCTGAAGATCTTCTGCAAGTTGAATAATCTGTTACAAGGAGAAGCAAGGAAGCACAATAATCTGAAGAACAAAAAACACAGGAAAATATGCTCAAAAGATGAGAGCTCAATATTCACCAAAAATGTATTGTGATAATAATACAATGAAAAGCAAAATTAACCTCTAATAGGTCAAGAAACCCTAAAAAGGGAAACCCTAGGCTTGCACATAATAATTAATAAAAGAATTAATTATTATGCACCTAATGTTAGCTTAAGTGTAAAAAGATAATAGGGAACTTAAAGAATTAAACAAATATTGTTTAATTAGTCAAGTAAAGACCCAATTACTCTAACAGAAAACCTAGTTTATGCTTATTGTCCTCATCATACACGAGATCAAGCAATGTTGCACTAAATGGAAGTTAATGATTACTTCATAATGAAGCTGACTAGAGAATTGGAAGGGACAGTTGGGAATAAAGTTCCAAAGGATGTACAGGATGTAAATAAGTTTTTTGGTGGATGGTATATACAATTTCCCGCATTGTCATACTTAAGATCACAGGGGTTTTCTGGTCAACCGCTTAGATTACCCAAATATCCCTCCACTTGGGCTTTATTGACAGAATTCTATTGATAGATGCTAGAGTTTCACAATACTTGTCTTAGTTCTAAATGGGTGGTTCTATGTGCAGTGCATTACAGAATGCAAGAAGGGTCGAAGATGACTTGTTGGCTATGTAATTACCTTACTTCAAATATCAACACAAGGATTATGATCCTTTGCAAAAGATTTACAACTACATTACTAAGAAATAAGTCCATGTTCTAGACATGGAGGATTATTGGATAGACTATAAAGATGAAAAGGAAGTTAGAAAGAGGCAATATCAAAGGTTGACTTTACAGAAGATGTTAACACTTGGACTAGATATGACGGGGATAGAAGTTCCTCCACAGATAATAGATGACAATGAAGAAAAATTGAGACCAAATTATGTAAGAGATGGAATTGAAGATAGGCCTATTGTAGAGCCTTGTTCCAATGATCCTGAAATATTATCTCTAGACGTGATAAGTCAACCCATTCTAAAGACCAACTAGAACTGGATAGAAGAATACAAGGTGGAACTTCGAAAGCAGGGGCAAAAGATTACTTCCAAGAAGAGAAAGAGGAAAGAAAAGGAAGATGTCAGATATGATGACTTTATAATACATAACAAAAGCATTGACATGACTAAGGTCGTGGACTCAGAAGCAATGACGAAAGACCTTGAGGTTTACATGGTGACAGTTGAAGTAGTAACAATAGATATAGATCTGAATCAGATGGCCAGAAGTAAACTTGTAGAACCTCAAGACAAGGGAAGCGGAAATGTAGAAGCTTCAACCTCATAACCCTTCAAAGGTCAACAAGAAGGAGAACAACCAACACAGGTGCTTTGAGCCATACCAATAATTACTTCTCAACCAACAGCACAATTATTCACTTCGCCACCTTTAGTGTATATTAGTTTGAATGAGATAATGGGAGCAATGCTTTTATCGGAGGAAGATCCCACGAGGATACATATGTATCAAGAAATACACCAAGTTGTGGAAAAATTTATATCCGTGGTGAATTTAGAAGTTATGCATTCGAAGTTAGAAAAGGGGAAAGCTCTACAAGTATTAGAATATAGAGAGCCATCCACACAGAAAGAAACTACAAGTAAGAACACGGTGGCGAATTTCATAGATGTGGACCAATGTGAGTCGACAGAGTCAAAAGATGAAGAAATTGTGGAAGTAGAAGTAGAAATCCCTCTAGAATCAGAAAGTTCTACACCAGAACAAAGAGCAAGTCAAGGGAGGTAGATAGACCTCTGCGGGTGAAGAGAAAATCGGGAATACGGAAGGAGGACTTAATACTCAAAAGGATCAACAAGAAAAGCCTAAGGACGAGGAAAGGAATGAACAATGAAATGAGATAAACGAGATAGCTCCGCAATAGGATGCTCCACCAGAGATTACGAAGCATAATAAAAAATGTTAAAGTAGGGAGTTCAAGCAAGGATGCGAAAAAATTCAAAAATCAGAAACTAAGTGATAAAGGGGAAAATCCAGTGCATGATGCGGAAACAAATATTAATCAGGAAATCGAGTAAGAATAGGAGAATCAAGAAAAGGAAGAAAAGAGAGAAACTTCGTAGAAGAGGAAGTTCCTGGTAGAATTAGGAAGTAGTCGTGTAACGGATTGGTTACAACAGCAAACATCATATAAGGATAATGTTGAGGTCATACCATTGGACTTCAACAGTTTGCTCACTGATACACCTAGTGTAAAAAAGGAAAGGAAACCTAAGATTAGATATGATACTCGATTGAATGTGAAGGGTGAACGAGAATTGCACATTGTCGAACCGACAACTGATAAGGATGCATAGGAGATGACTGTAGAAGATTATCAAATTGCAATAGTTCATTTGGGCAAACCCTCAAGGTTTGACGGTGCTAGAATAACCAAAGAAGGGGTGGTGATCATGGAGGATAGGTTACGCAGGGATCAGAAGAAATTGAAGGAGAAAAAGGAACAAATAGAGTAGTTGGTCTGATTCATCGAAGGAATCATTCAACCAGGAGCAAGCCGGAGGCAATACCTTAAACACCCAGTGTTGATGTCTAAAGATGAAGCAGACACTGTGATTATCTTGAGAAACAAAGTCGGCATCGTGGATGAGTGGATTAATGAGGTGTAGGTGCACGCTAAGGTTGCATTGCATAAGGTCGGGTCTAGGTATTCTATGTGGATTCAATTGATTAAAAGAATAAATAGAATTCAAGGTAGAAGTGGGGGGTTACTAGAAAGGATTGAAATGGAATTAAAAAGGATAAATGAAATGGAAGAAAAGCCCGCTAACAAAATGATAGAATGAGGGATACTAAAGAAAGAGCATGTGAATGAAATTGAGTATTGGAAAACATTGAATGAGTGGCAAGCAGATAGATTGAACGATTGCTGGAGCAAACTGCAAACCATGATGAAAGATGCCACCAAAGCTAGGAGATAGAATGAGATGTTGATATAAATAATGATGGAGCAACTAATTGAAGATGCAATACATCATGGGGACATGGGGATATTATCAAAATTTGATGATAATTGGAGGCAAAGATTATCCAGTCCAGAAAAGTATAGTAGCCCACAAATTCTAAAGAACGTGGCGCAAATGCAAGCGGTGGTTTGAGAATATGAGAAAAGCGTTGGTCTTATGGAGCGAGAGATTGCCCAAATGCAACATCACTATAGAGTCCAAGAACTTAACTACTCCACGGTTAAGGGATGCGAAAAGGTTGATATAGTCCAAGTTGTAGCTACCTTTGAAGTGTATTTGTTATAGGAATAAAAGCTCGACAAGCCCAGCAAATAGAAGAAGAGAGTTTTGGTTTTGTCAATTATAAGTTTTGTCCTATGTATGCCAACTAACAATTTTGTCTTGTTCTAGGTAGTTACTATAAAAGTGACCTTAAGTGATCATTTTGCTAAGTTTTGAAATTGTAGACTTGAGAGTGCTCATAAGTGTTTCATGAAGGCCCATTTCTTGCTATCCACTTTGTTACAGTTTTTTTGCAATCGGTGTTTTTCTTTCCAATTGATTGGATTGGTGAAGTCAAGAGTCAATTAATGAAATACATCAAACCGTATGAATTGTTGTTGGCAAGTAAATACATAACTCTGCTCAGGTCACTTCTGGTGTATTAGGTATTTTTTCCTGTTTTTAATAGTTTACTTTGAAAGCTTGCACAGTTTTGCAAATAATTGCGAAATTATTCTGGTTATTTATAAAATCTATTCTTCGCCAATTCAATTGTTTCATAAAAGCATTTGATTATGAAATTGGTTGATATGTAGGGAAAAAAAAATTACATGTTTTCTTCTTTTCTTTCATTTATGAAGAAATACAATTCATTTGAATAATTCAGAGAAGATACTCCAGAGTTTTGGAAGTTGTTTGTAAATACGAGTAAATCACTAGGAAGCCCTTTCTAAAACAGTAGATGCATGAATTTTGAGTGAATACCACATGATCAAGAACTAACCTACCAAGCTTTGAGATTAGTATTTCATTAATCTTCCAAGTAAATAGATTCATTCTAAGGTGAGAATCTATCTGTTTGTGGTGAGCTCTACATCCACATCAACAGATACTAATGAGTTTTGGGGACTGAGGTTAAGAGTTTGAGATATGATGTTTAGCTTTAAATATTTGTCTTTTGGTGTATATAAGGGTTGAAATAATTGAGTTGTCTTTGTATTTTAAGAGTTTTAGAGATTTTGAAATTTTGGTTTAGTATTAATAAGTTCAAGGTTGTGAGTTTGGGTAATGAATAACACTTTTCATGGGATGGATTTTTAAGGGTTTAGGTTTTATGCTTGACAATTGGATTTTGTTTTGGTGGTTTTATGAGATAGTGTTTAGATTTTATGGTTTTGGTGTTTTAAAGGTTTACAATCTTTTATTTGTTTTATGTTTGTAAGACATTAGTTTTTAGGAGGTTTTAATAGTTTGTGTTTTGCATTCAAAGGTTTAAGGTTGAAGGTTTAGTGTTTGTTCTCTAGGTTTTAGAAATTTATTTATGTTATTATTTTAAGAGTTTAGAATATTTTGAGGTTTTAATAGTTATGATGATTTGAGGGTTTAAGGTTCATTATTAAGGCATTGGTGCTCGGGAGTTTGAAATATAAATGGTTATTTTTTAAGAGTTTTGGGGTTTTAAAAGTTAGTCTTTTTTAGGATTTTAAGGATTCAGAGGTGACATGGTGATAGAGGTTGTAGTTTTACAAACTTTGATTTAGTGTATTTATTTTTAAAGGTTGAAAGTTATGAATTTGCAAGTTTGGTGTTTGATTTTTGAATTTTAAGGATTTTTTAGGGATTTAGGTGTTGATCTTTTGGTGCTTTAGGGGATTTTAGATATTTAAAGTTTAAAGATTTCAAGGATTTGTGGGTTTGGAATTTCTAATGCTTTGAAGACCTTAGTTTTTAGGGGATTTTAATAGTTGAGTTCCTATTGGGTTTTAATAGTTTGTGTTTTTGCATTATAAGGTTTGAGGTTGTGAGTTTGGGGTTTGGTGTTTGTTGTCTAGGTTTTAGGGATGTATAAATTATGTTAGAGTTTTAAGAGTTAAGAACATTTTGAGGTTTAAATAATGAGGATAATTTTGGGCTTTAAGGTTTGTTCTTAAGGCATTAGTGCTTGGGAGTTTTAAATATTGGTGGTTATTTTTAAATGGTTCTAAGACTTTAAAAGTTGGGTCTCTTTTGGTATTTCAGGGATTTAGAGGTGCACATAGTGATAGGGGTTGTCAAAATGAGCTTTTCACGTTTCTAGTAGTTTTATAAATTTTGATTTAGTGTACTAGCTTTAAAATGTTGAGAATTATGAGTTTGCAAGTTAAGTGTTTGATGTCTAGGTTTCTAAGATTTAGGGAGCACTTTAGGCGTTATAGGAGTAGCATTACTTAATAATATATTTTATTCTGCTATTTCATTGGGGCTAGTTCTTATTTATGTATCCCTTTTCTATATTATATTGAACTAAGATTTCATAGTTGTACAAATCTTGATCTACATAGGAGCTATTAATATTTTGATTCTATTTGCCATGATGATGAATAATCCAAAGCATCCTAATTATGCCCCTCCCTGGACCGTCAGAGATAACATTACTTCAATAGTTTGTACGAGTCTTTTTTGTTCATTAATTACTATTATCTTGAACATATCATGGTTTGGAATATCTCTAACTCAAAAATCAGATCAAATGTTAGAACGAGATTTAACAAACAAGATTCAACGTATTGGGGCTCATTTATCCACGGATTTTTTCCTTCCATTCGAACTTATTTTTATAATTCTTCTAGTTGCTCTTATAGGAGCCATTAGTATAGCTCGTCGAGAAGAAACAGTTTGAAAACGAAAGCTCTCGTGTGCATTAGTAGCACAAATACGTTGTTTTATCTTCAGAGATCGTGAAAAAATCATTGAAGAGGTTAAGGTATGAGGAGTTCCTTTATTATGCTTGAACATGCGCTTATTTTAGGTGCTTATTTACTCTATGTCGGTATTTATGGACTAGTAACAAGTCGAAACATGCTTAAAGCACTTATGTGTCTTGAGCTAATACTCAATGTGGTAAATTTAAACCTATTAACATTCTCAAATTTTTTTGGTAGTAGGCAAGTAAACACCTAAGTTTTAGGAATTCAGGGGTTCATCTTTGGGCACTTAAAGGAATTTCATATATTTAAAGTTCAAATATTTTAAAGATTTGTGGGTTTACAATTTCTAATGCTTTAAAAGATTAACTAAATTCTAATGTGATTATAGAAAAAATGAAGATTTAATCATGACCACTAACCATTAACTATTATATAACGTGAAATAAATAATCATGATCATTGACCATTGCTTTCAAACGTAAACACAACATAAATGTGAAATATTAAAATAAAAATAAAAAGATTTTATATTGTGGAACACACTTATTGAAAATAAAAATAGAAATGGCGTACAACAATTATCAAATCAAGCAAATAGATCAAATCCCAATCGAGTACAACAATCTAACAACATATGAATTTGACCACTATCATATTAACATCTTTGAATGCCTTTAATTCATATCTAACACATTAACATCTTTGAACGCCTTTAACTCATATCTAACACAGTGTGACATCCTTTTTCTAATTCATGTTGCAAAAAAAAGGTAGCATTAATAGTTATATTAGTTAAGGCTAACTTAAACTCAGAAAAATTAAAAAGTAAAGTATATCATTGTAAGAGAACGAAGAAGTGCAAGAGAAACTACTATAACCAAAGACTTAAACATCCTAAACTATGAATTGGTGACTCTAGCGGACACTTTTGGATACACTTCATTTTGAACAAAATGAATCCACCTCCTAAAGTGTATCCAAAATGAAGACATCTAGGTAGAATTGAACATGAAAGAAACTACCTACACAAGGCTTTTAAACATATGGTACACCACACTTTAGGGTTTCTCACTCACTCAAGCCATCTTTTCTATAAAAAAATAGTTTACCACTTTTGGAAAAGTGCACTTATACAATATTTATCAAATGTTCCCTTTAGTTAGTAGTTGATTCTTATAACTTTATTATTAATGTCAATTCTAGTATTCTCCCAAGTTAAGGATAAACGGATTACTTTCATTCTATACCACAATAGATTAGAAGATTCACAATTAAAAAAACACACATTTTCTCTTTTTTATTAGACTAGATCAATGTTGATCTACTCTCTCTAAGTTTCACAAATCTTAAATAAATAAAAATTGTATAAAAAAGTTTCTAACTTTTTGGGGATATTTGTTTATTTGGAAAGAATTCTATGTCATTTTTTTCTTCTTTTCATTATTGTATCTAAGTTAATGGCCTTAATTGATTTTGTACCATTAAGTGTTTTTATATTCTCTCAAAAACCAAGTCAACCAAAGGAAGAATTTTTTGAGTTCTAGTACCATTAAGTGGTAAGTAGGGGCACCACGAGATGCTACAATTAATTTTATACTTACTGTTTTTCTATGGTAAAGCATCATTGCCATTAATCTTGTTGTGGATGTGTAAAATCGTAACACTTCTATAAGGAAGAGTATAGCAAGTTAGTTTAACAAAAAACCCAATGCTCATTGAAGGTCAGTAATGACAATCAAATGCCAATATTAGATAGCTAAGTCAGCTAAGACTCAATAAAATGCATTACTTGTAGCCTAGGAAGTTCAAAAGCTTTGAGAACCTAAATTCATCAATAGAAAACTAGAAAACTAGAAAACTTTGGCCAAGTTATAGAAAACTAGAAAACTTTGGCCAAGTTATAGAAAACTAGAAAACTTTGGTTGCCTTCTTCACTTATTTAACCTGACTTGCAAGTCTACTTCATGTGCTAAGGCCATTTGTTAGAGGAAACTTGGGAAGAAATGTGCAATCAAGAAATATAGTGACTCCATAACATTTAATATTATAAAGAAATGTGCAATCAAGAAGTATATTTTGCGGGTGGTTTTTATGCTCCTTCATCCTTAAAAGATCTCAATCCCTCAAATTTTCTAATCCGATTGTGCCTCTCCATGCCCTTCTCTCCAATGTGAATTCCACTGGAACAATATTAAGTAAAATACTCAATAACATTACCCCTTATTTCTATTTGTTTGGTGATTTTAATCAAGCATAGAGATGATACTAGGGTTTAATTTGTGGGCAAATGAAAGTAAGATGGATTAGCATGGACATAGATCACAATATGTTCAGTATTGAGGGACCAAACAAGTTGAATCGAAGTCTCCACGTTTACTCAGGTGAATATGTCCAGTAGGACACAAACCCAATTAGTAATTTTACCTAAAAAATTATTGAATTCTCTATTATTTATGTTGTGTTGTTTTGGTTTCAATGGTTAAATTTGGAGGTGTAGCAAAGGATTTTGGATGGCATGAACCACGTTATGTTCACATGAGATAACCATATGGTGGATTGAATGGACCCACTGATTGAGCCCACCATGGATATCCAATCCTAATTTGAACGAGAAATGACTAATTGTTATTTGATAGAAAAAACATTATGATTTAATGGTTTACCTTGACTTAGTTGATGATATGTGCAACAAAATTTTGTGTGCCAAAGGCAAGAACCTAGTTATGTTCACATGGCATAACCATCTAGTGGATCGAATGGGGTCATTGATTGAGCCCACTATGGAAATTCAATCCTACTTTGAACAAGAATTGACTGATTGTTATTTGACAAAAGAAACACATGATGATTTAGAGGTTACTTTGACTTAATTGATGCTATGAAAGCACATGTTGATCCAATTGCCAAGTTGAAAGATCCATTAGAATCGATAGAGGCATAGATGGAAGCATGTCCAATTGATGTCAAGGTGTAAGAATCATTAATGGAAGCAAAAATAAAAGACTTCCAAGGAATGTGATTTCATGGATTTTCATGATTTTAGATATGCATAAAATAGATTTGTTGAAACAATTTTGTGTAAATCTAAATTCCAAAACCCCTATCAACATCTATTCATTACCTAAATGCTAGATTGAGAAGCACACGCATGGAATGTGAGAATTTGGACAAAATGCCTTGAAGAGATGCCATTACATGGAATGCCACTCAATAGCAAGACTACCATGATTGTAGTATGCACATAAAATGGATCTATTAAAAACATTTTAAAAACTTTCAAACAAATGTACTGTCGGGACACAAAGTTGCGCCCAAAATGGGAGCATTAAACAACATATAGATGTGGATCAAAACCATATGGATTGGGGATTTTTGTCAAATATTATAGTTGGAAATGTTTTGTTTGCAAGTGCCCTGGTTGACATGTGTGCAAAATGTGGAATCATAGACAAGACAAGAAATGAAAATGAAGATTCCTTGTTAGCAATTCAAGATTGTCCTCGTGAAGGAAAAGCAAGCATGGGGACGGGGACATGGGAGAGGAAGTAGAGCACCCTGAAACTCCTTCCCAAAATATAAACACTGAGTTGAATCCCCCAACAATAATGTGCATTGATCTCAATCCACAGAGTCATTATACAATTGTTTTAAGCAGTGCGATGTCTGGTTCATTAAATCGATATAAGTATTTGCACATTTATACTATCTCGATTATGCTTCCAAGACTGACTAACAACACAATTCCACCAATTTGACATAAGTTTAGAAGGGTGGGAAAGATTATTTAGTTTGTAAATTTATGTAAAATTTTGTGACAGTGCATGAAATAGAGACCAGGATAAGTTACCATAACAAGACCAATGCAGTCAAGGTCGGAGGGTCCAGAATGGACAATCCAACCTTGCAGCCTTAACTTTTTGAAACGCATCCATAGCGTAAAATAGAAGCAACATACAATAAGTATCTGAACACAGACATGAGACACAAGAATTATCCTAGGAAAACCCTCAAAGGGAAAAACCCCAACCTCAAAAGATTCATCCTCATTATATTAATCTCATGACTTACATCTGCCACTAGGGCTTCTAACACGCTAGGTCACAGCCTAAGATTACAATAATCTCATACAAAAACCATCAAAGCACAACATCAACTCCGAAAGCATAACTAGCTCCTCTAAAACCTCACTATTAGGTCTTTCAGATCCTTGGCTCTACTAAACAATTCTCTACCCTCTTGCTCCAAATCTCTCCTACCTTGTTCGATCTCTTGCAACAATCACAAGTCTTGCTTATATGTCATCTGCACTCCCCAAGTTAATCTGCATTGACCAATGATCGACCCTAAACACTAGACTTTATGTAACGTGTAGTCGGTCACCCCTATGTCCCAAATCACCTCTAGACCTAAAATAACATCACGTGGCTTTCAAGGCAAGCTCTACTGGTCCCAATTTGTCTTCACATGTTTCCTCTTGGTGGTGCACACTTCCCTTGGCGCAAACTCCTAGATTTTTGTATGATCATCCCAAAAACACAATCTCTACTTTGTCATCTCCAAAATTTGTTTCGATGACTCAAAAACTTTGGGCACTTGAAGCTAACACTCCTTACAACCTCTACCTACCATCTAAACCACAGGGCTACAACATCTAACAATGACAAGAATTTCTAATCTTCTCGATTCTCCCAAATGCTCCTACATCAAATGAAAAGAAAGCTCATAGTGTAGGCATAAAAATCTTTGTCACTAGAAAAGCAAGTTAGAAGGATTTTGGATGGTAGATTTGATTGATCCAATTGGCATAGGTCATCTACAAATTTGACTACTGGAACTCTTCCTAAAGAAACTCTATATTGCTAATATTCTAAGTGTTTCAATTGAAGATTTGTTGTATTTTTCTATGGTTATTTTTAGATGAAGATTTCTGAAAATCCTTATTAGACGTTAAAATTTGTAAGGTGTGACACAATGTTAAGAATGAAGCCAAAACATTCTCTTGGGGATGGTGGCTTCAAGCCTCACTAGCCTTTTCCATTCTACTTTGTTCCTATGTTCTCAATATCTTCAGAGTAGAGAGAAACAAAGGTAATAAGTTGGAACTACTATTTCATTAAATCTTATTTTGTACTAGTTTTAACTCAACTATTAAATGAAGGATGCTTGTGACCTATTACTGATCCAACTATATCTGGGAAGGTTTAATATCGTTTATTTAATTAAATATATCTTTATCAAATAATAAAGAAAAAAGAAAGTACACCTTGACTTTGTGTTACAGCCACTAAGAGAAGGCAATCTGAAAAAAAATTTAAAAATACTTTTGAAATCATATACAAAAGTAATGACACTAACTACAAATCTTCAAATGACTTGAACTTCCTTGCAAACTTAAAAGACTTTCAACCTTAGCGAATAACCATAACAAAAGGCAATTTGACCCCTTCCAATAAAAAAAAATCATTTTATTAAACACTAGATCAATTTTGCATCTTACATTCTTAAAATCTTTTCAAACATCACTCTCCATTTACATTTAAGCACTTTCTATGAGGACTGAAAACTATTTTGACCTACGTTACACTTTTCTCCATTAGATCTCTTCTCTACGATTTTAGAATAATACAATCAAGTTCTAATATCAATTTGTTCAAACATTGCAGAAGGAAAATAGAATATCTAGTTTACCTATATTTTTTACAACTTTATGCAACTTCTACAACTCGTTCAAAGTTTTTAAATGTTTTTTAAGATGACTTGAAAGTCTTGTACAATGTACTATGATGATTGCTCACATATGCTCCACTATTTTTCACCTATAAGTGCTAGATTGTTGCCATTCACAATCTTCTGTGGGAAATACTTCTGCCCATTCTATCAAACCCTATACAATATTATAAATAACAAAATTAGTTGTTTAAGCTCTATAGATAAAGGTTTAAATATAAACCTAGGAGACTTTTTTTCCATCACATCGTATTAGAATAAGATGGTCAATATTACAGGCTTTGTTTCTTTTGCACTAGTAACTAAAATATCACGTTAAGGGGCTGGTCTAATTTCTTCGTATTAGATTAAGTTAGACTAGTTTCTAAATTAAAAGCAAAAGTCTTGAACCAGAATGATTTCATTGAAATGCTCAACATAATCTCAATCCAATTCTTTGATAAAAAAACACAATATAATGTCATATAATAAGAAATTTTGATACATTTAAGCGTGATTAATTAACTAGTTATTACAAAAACTATGATAAATTTCTGTCTAAATTCAACTAAGAGATAAATAACTATCACACAGTAATGAAATAAGATGTGAGATATGATGAGCCATATTCAATATTCACTACCCAAAAATATCATGCTTGAGGGATGGCCTATTATTTTTAACGTTTGATCCCGCATATCTTCGATATAAAATAACCCTGTTTCCAAGTTACAGGTAGTGGATCTTGAAGAAGATGAATTTCATTGAAACAATCTACATTGTTAATGCATCTAATAACAAATAAAATATTGGATAATGGGAGAATGTGATTCACATAGAGACACAACTGATTTCTAGAAATATGATTTAAGGTTATGGTATCCTACCCTAGCAAAATTCCCACCATCAGCTAGGACTATATCATTAGTAACAGTTGCTAACATAATCTAAGCTCAAATCTAATAGAAAATTTTGTTAAGAGCCCAATATCACACACAAAGACTAAAGCCCAACGGAGTAAAACAATAATTAGGCCTGACCATAAACTAATCATCATAGACTAATCATCACACAAAAGTAGAAAACTTCAATAAAGCAAAATATCACAATGAAAACTGAGTAATCAAGACTAGAGTTGCAATGTGTGTCACAAACTAAACATAATAGCATCATTTAATCATATCAGAAAATAATCATTATACAGAAAAGGGGCTTCATAAACTAATCATTCAATGGCAAATGGCATATTTTAAAGCAACTGGAAACATGGAAATTTATAAAATAATCAATAAACAGGGGTACTTCATATTATCATTGTTAAACAAAACTGGACGCCCTCAGAGAAATATCATTTCACAGAAATAGTATCGAATAGTATACATCACATAACATTGCACAAAACTACCACTAGATTTAGAAGCAACCAAATCTGTAAAAGGCTCTTAACATACAAAAAGGCTTCAGGGCTCATGGAGTCATCTAGGGTATCAAAAATTAAGCATAATGGTATCATGCAGTAATTAAACCTGACCCTAAAGCAATTATTGAATGAAAACAGGGGACTACGTCAAATGATATTCAATGGAAACTAAGGTATCCTAAAACATTAGAAATAGGAGCATTCACAAATGGCTAAGTTGTCAGTTCAGGTTCGAGGTATATATTGTATTATATAATATATAATAATTAATAATAATATATTAAAATATATATCTATATATATAAATAATGTAGTGGATGGTATCAATGAATCTATAAAAAACTTTAAAATTAATAAACCCTCACTTCTTTGGACACAGAATAGCTACTGCCCTGCCCGTTTCTTTCATATGCCTTGGTAATGATATGTCCTATGGATTATGAGAGCAAAGATCAACAAATATTAGCAAACATCAGCAAAGCCAATATTCATTGACCACAAAACTAAATACTCCATGGCTTTGTTGACTGGCCAGAGCCGCACTGAGAATGGACCCGAACCCGGACCCGCATCCAGGCTCCCAAAGCAGAACCTGGTAACGCTGAATTTAAGTATTAATTAAAAAGTATCTAATATATTAAGAATTTAAAACTTAAATATAAAGAATTACATAAACAATAATAATCTAAACTTGAAAAAAAAATTTCACAAAAATAAACAGAAAAATGCAATAAAAATTGCATGAACGGGTTCATGTCAAACTTTTAAAAAATCATATCACACAATATCTGGCATGGCTGGAAAATTAGTGTTTTTTGGGATCGCGTAGATACGTATCAGATGCATATTTAAGCCATATCCATATCCGATCCAAACTCAAAACTACCAAGCTAGGTTTCAAGCAGTCCAGCTTTGGTTAGCTGTTACATTCTTTTCCATCAAAACTTAATTTGTTTGTGTACTCTTTTAGAATGAAACATTTCACAGTCTTGAGATTTGTCTGGCCCTATACAATAATTCAAGTAGCATGTATTTTATATCAAGGTATTTTAACATTCTCTATGTGCAATAATTTAAATGTAGTGAGAAGTGCCTCTTGTATTTTGTATTTTTTTATTTGAGTTTCTAAATAGTCTTGTACATTTTGTGGATTTTTTATTCATTGAATAGTCTGGCCTTTCAAATGTTTATATCTCATTACTTTAGGTTCAGACCTGGGAACTGTTTGATAAACTCTATATTTGATGTTGTACATAATGTTCAAATTTATGATGCAGATAAAAGCTGATGGCCAGGATATCGGAGAATTGACTCTTCAGAATCTAAGAACTTCACTTGGGATTGTTCCTCAAGATACTGTGAGTTTATATGCCATTACATGATGTTAAGTTTTTTCTAATCTGTTGTTTTATTTTGTTTGGCTTGTCTCGAACTTCTCTTAATGCCATCTTTCAGGGTCAAAGAACTCATGTCAAAATGCTGTTAACTAACAATATATCCACAGACTCTAATTTGTCAAACGGGACATTAAAGGCAAGAGTTTTTCAATATTCAGAGTTTAGATCCTTTGTAGATATTCAAACTGAACTAAGTTACCGGTACGTCTAGGTTTTGACCTGGATCCGGGTACGATTCGAATCAGATTCGGATTCGAACTGGAATCCCTGTGGAATCAAACAGGGTTCCTGCATTTGCCCTCTGAAACGTATCCGCGTTTTCAACCATGAATCCCAACATATTTGGAATGACGTGGCATTTTTTTTTCGATTCTGTGGCGTTTTTGACGAGTCAATGTCGGATGTGGATTTCGAGGGGGTTTTTTTCCACTTTTTAGAAAGAAAACGTGTTTACCCTAAATCAAAATACATAGGTTTCTCTTCAAATTTTTTGTGCAGCCAAGAAGAACAGATGCAAGCATAGACGACGCAGCAAGGCGACGCACAACGAGGGCAGACGAGGGGAGGTGACGCACGATGAGGTCAAACGAGGGCAGACAAGGGCAAAGTAGCCACCTCCCAATGAAGATTCAATCTTCCATCCATTTGAATAGCCTCTTCCCGACGGATATAAAACCAAATTTGTGTTCGACGGAAGTGTTTTCTTATTCTCCTATAATTACTCTATATAAGTTTTAACTTTAATTTTAGGTTTTTAATTTACTAAAATTTTATTAAATTTAATATCGTTTATTATTATTATTATTATTAACATTAAGAAGCTTACAATTATTTTAATGAATTCTATTGTTTATTAAATTTAAACTTAAATTAGTTATATTAAATTATATTAATTAATATTAAATTAAATATTATTTAATATTTATTGTTAATTTAATTATTTTTATTATTGTTATACATGTGTTATTTTATGAATGACCTATTAAGTAGTATTTATATTAATAGGTTTTGAAAAATAGTGATAGGAATATAGTTTTACTTTTATTTTGTTAATATTTATTATTAATATTTAACATGTTTAAAAACTCAATAATATCAAATAACTTTATATTAATATGGTATTAAGATAATAGTTCATAAACTTATAAATTTAATATAATATAGATTTATATTATTATGACATTAAAGTTTTAGGTATTAAATATGTAATATTTATGATTTCATATGTTTATTAAAGAGGCGTACCCAAAACATACCCAACCCCCTCCAAAAAAATTGACGTATCTGCATACCGAAACTACGTACCCGTACCCGTATCCGTACCCGATTCGGTAACTTAGAAACTGAATATACTGTATCTTTGGTTTGGGTACGCCCTCGGGATTACGGAAACCTATTTTAGTCAAAACTCTACCTTGACCTTGGGCAAGGCAGCAACCATAGGAACGGACCAAGGACAGATAAGCTTCTCTTGCTCAAAACATGTATTAAATCAGCCTCACTACTAAGATTATGATCTATGCTTGTTCATACAGAGGACAATTGAGTATGGAAGAAACACTTGTGAAAGCATGTTGTTATGGACTATGACATTTTGATAGAAACAAAGTTTAGACTAGATGGGGTCATAATGTTCTACATAAAAAGTCTTTGATAGTGTTTTTATGGTAACCATTTCTTTTGGGGAGCAAAACAGAGATTATATTAAAAGAGAAGCGCAGCTTTTTACAAAAACCCAACTGTATTTTGTGAGCCTAGAGAGTAATAATGTTTGCCAAAAAACAAAAACCAGGAAAACTCAAGATCCCATAAGAGCATGACAGTTTTACATATTTTTACTTCATTATTGTAACAGAGAACAGAGAATGGAATAGTGGTATAAGAAGGTCACAAAAGGTGATCCATTTCAGTTCATTGTTCCTTTATTTGCAAAGCTGAGAAAGACCCTTGCCATTGGCTTGAAAAGGCTGTTCGATGAGTGGTGGGGGACGATATTTGGTTCCATAGAATTGCTGGTGGTAGATAGTTTCTTTGCAGCAATTTTTTTCATTGCCTTATAAAGTTGCTGCTTTCGTATCTCAAAGATTTGGATAGACTCAATTGTCTTGGTTAGGTTCAGCAGATTACTGCAGCTAAAGGAGAGAGCCTTTACAGATTCCACATTGTTTTCAATGCTTTTCTGCAGCAAGCATATACAATTCAATAGCTGAAGTAAAAAGCGTATGGTAATTTTCATGAGACTTTCAGAAGTACCTCAATTCTTTATCCTTGACTTGAATTTCTCATGTCTATGTGAGTTGTAGGATGGCATCGTAGGTGTCAGGGAAAAAAAGGAGTTGATCCTTGGAAGGATCTTTAGGGTATTCAGTATTGGTACTTTTTGGATTTTTGGTGAATTCGGATAGCAAACTGGAGCATTGCTATTTAACAGGATAGCAATTTGAGAAGTGGTAGAGTCAAATTGAACCAGAGGATCTTGGCAAGATCTAGATTGAATAGCTACATTGAGAATAACAGCCAGGGAAATGGGCATTGTTCTGGCAGTGGTGGGTTGGAAAATCTCTTGGAGGTTGAGGGCTTGTGCAACTTTGGCAAACTCCTTGTCAGATCCTTAGGAAAATAAACTGGTATAAACAATAGCATGTGTTCCTTAGTGAACAACATCGCCTGGAGCTTGGACAAAGGCCTTGAGAATTCAGGATCTAGTTCTGCTGCAGCCTTTTTCTCATCAAAGTTGATAAAGTAATTCTATTTTTTGGAGCTTGGAGGCATAGGGGGACCTCAAGGAACTTGCATTTTCAGATGTGGATGATGAGCATAATCAGGATACAGATTCTGAGGGCAACGATGAGGAAGTTGCTGATACACAAGATGTTGCTTATGGCACTATTGCTACTCTTTTCAGTGTTCCTAGGTATCAGCCTTTAGTGTTGGAAGGAATTGTCAAGGAACAAAAAGTGTTATGCTAGGTAGCTAGTGGTGCCACTCATAGTTTCATCAATGAGACTTTTGTAGTAAATAAGGGGCTGGGAGTAGAGGAATTTGATGGATTCCATGTCATGCTAGCGGATAGTTCCAAAGTGAGTTGCACAAAATGGGTACCACGATTATCTATTGCATTGGATAATTGTTCTTTCACAAATGATTACTATGTTGTTGGTATTGGTGGAGGGACGGACGTGGTACTTGTGCAATGGTTGAAATCTCTTGGGAGGTATGTCCAAGATTTCAACAAGATTGAGTTGGAGTTTACTCACATGGGTAAACATATTGTACTTAAGGCACTAATGAGTGAAACAAAGAACAGGGCAGCTAAGAGTATGTTTCCTTGCCTTAAAATTGAGGCTTTTAAAAGCATGGGTAAAAATGAAGAAAGAAGTTCTAATTTTCTGATGTTTAACAGCAGTGGTAAATCCTCAATTTCTCATGACATTGCAGCCTCTAATCATACGGAAATAAGTGATGCAGACTCTGCTGTGATTGGCACACAAAATGCAAGCATTGGGTATGGTAAATTTTATACTGCATCTCATTATAGGACTGATTCTAAACATTTGGGAGCAGCTGACATAGAGCAGTCTCAGAAATTGAATGTGTTGAAGATGGGAGCCAAGCTCCATCTTCAACACATTCGTGACATTCACCACTCCTTACATGATGATGTGCAAAGATTGGCCAATTCAGAAAATTTCAAAATTCACAGGATTCAAATGTTGATCATTTTCTTGATGGTAATGATGATTTTATTGACAACACTCCTAGTGGGCCAGCCACTCAAGAGTTGTCTATGACGGGCGTTGTAGACATCCATAACTCATCTTTGGCTATGTCACTGATTTCTTATGATGTGGCAGGGATCTATTTGTTGATTGGTGATTTATTCTTCATAGATTCTACATGGGATGGTGGCTGTCCTAGTTGGAATTACATTGCAGTTCCAGAATTTTCATGGTCTACATCAATTATTCAGTTACTTGGGGATGTATGGAGGCATGTTTATTGGATGGACATGGAGTATGAGATGGGTTTCTTTGGTTTCCACTGGTATGATGATCTTGTTTTGTAACTATGAAAGAAAATAGGGCTAGGCCCTCACGCTACAAGAGGTAGCGTGTCCCTTTAGGACCGACCCTAAAGGGAGAACACGCCTCACCTTATCAAACAGCAAACAAATAAAACGTGTGGCCCTAAAAGGATTTTCGGCAAAACAATAAAAGGGTTTTTGGCACCAAAGCTTATGAGGCCGACCCCATATTGCATCCCCAGCAGCTCATATAAATAAAGAACATTTTGGTTGCAAATGAAATCAATTAAGTTCGATCTGCGCTTCAAAAGGGCGCAAATTATCTCCAGAAGGGTGCGAATTGTTTTGAAGCTTCTCCTTCCAAGGTGATGGTTGATGAATCATCTTTAGGCCTGTATGCTGGTGAAGAAGAACATCTGTAGACTTTGTTGTATCAGATCTGAACATTGTTGTTTGAATTCTACACAAAACTGAAGGTGATAGGTGCTGCTCTTATCTGCTGTTAAGGTGCTGTAACAAAAGCCCTATCTATGCATTGTATTGTTACAATTTAAAGTGAATACATAGTCAGA
Source organism: Cryptomeria japonica (assembly GCF_030272615.1). Classification (NCBI taxonomy): domain Eukaryota; kingdom Viridiplantae; phylum Streptophyta; class Pinopsida; order Cupressales; family Cupressaceae; genus Cryptomeria; species Cryptomeria japonica. The sequence continues at coordinate 554,227,754 of NC_081414.1, read as the reverse complement.
CCTGTGGGTATTTATAGCTGGGTTTTTCCTCATCAGAGGTTTTCCCAGGGTAAATGTTTTGAGTCTCTTGTGCACTTGCTTTGTTTTCATGCCTACTTAATCTGAAATTCATTTTATTAATTGTGCTTTCTGATCTGAGACACAAAATTCTACAGATGACACCTATGATATCATCCAAATTGCTGGTCTGAGTTACAACAGCAATGTTAGGTGGCCAACTGTGTTGGTTTATTAGACTATGGGAGCTCATTCTCACATTTTCTTGTTGGTCTTCTCCCATGGGTGGTTATTTCATAGTGTTTGGTTGAGATATTTCTACTTCATCTCATTCAGTGGGGTCGATTCTCTAGTTTGGGATCCGAGAATTGGCTTCAATGATGCATTGGCACTTCAAGATCATGGTGAGTTGCTTCAGGTATTGAGGTTATATGGCATTTCTACCTCATCTCATTCAATGGGGTCGATTCTCTAGTTTGGGATCTAAGAATCGGCATCAATGATGCATTGGCACTTCAAGATCATGATGAGTTGCTTCAGGTATTGAGGTTATATGGCATTTATATCAAAATGGAGCAGCAGAACTACGGTTAGTGTGGATCCTAGTGGTACAGTGATACATTGCTTGTGGGCAAGCAATTCCAGGAAGGGAAGATTGTAATGTCCCCTCTTTTCTAGACGATCACTCAGGAGAGAGATTTGCCTATTATCCATCTCCGTAGGCAAATCCAATGGATAGGAGATGTTAGTCCAAGCAAGGAAGAACTTACACACTACAGTTTGACAGTTGGTTGTCTTCGTCCTTGAGCAAATAATGTTATTTATGGCTAAGTCACCATTTTGCTAAAAATAGAACACCATCATGGCTAAAACAAGTAATTTTATATTATGGTAGCTATTTATAGAAATAATTAAAAGCCATAATAAAGTAACTTTATAATTTTACATTATACAGTTAGAATAAAATATTAATGGACCCATGGCACACCTCCCTAGGTGTTATAAGTTTGTTTTAAAAGGTGGGCTTTTTATTAATGGTGAATAAGACCCTCAAGGTGGCCGTGTCACTTAAGGGAGAAATATTTTATAAAATAAACATTAAAATGAAGAGGACACCCAAAAGAGGTCGATTAGGATTTGGGGTTAATAGAACATTTTGGGGTCTCATTTGTGCATTCAATCATTCATTTTTACATCGGCATTTGGAGAATTGAACTTTGAGGATGAATTTCAGCAGCCTTTCAGACTTCTGGGAACGAAAACTACCTGGAGATTTGTGAGTTGGACGGAAACCCAATTCACAGTTGTGGGAAATCTACACAATATTTCCATTTGTGCTTGATTGGAGAGTGTTTTACAGGCAGATTTACAGGTTAATTGATGCAATCAGATCAGCAAAATTCAATAAAAGCAACTATTGCAAGGAGAATAATTTTACCAGAAATCAGTGAAATTGCTTGGAGGAATAATAATAATAAAATTGTTTGCAGCAGAAATAAGGTGAAACGTGGGAGATTTGGAAGAATTTGTGGTTCCTCAGGCCAGCCGTACATTCTTCTAAGCTGGCCGTACCATTCCCATTGCTGGTCATACCTTTCAGCGTGCTCCAGGTTGCAAGTGTTGGTTGTACCAGCTCAGATAAGGGTTGAATCTTGTATGATCTTCATTGTTGGCCTCTTCTCATAGACAATTAATGATTTCAGCAGGCTTCAAGGGTTGATTTTATTCCAAATTGTTGTTTTTGTCAGTAAATTGAATAATCCTGCCTCGGAGCCAGGCGTGGGTGGCAGCAGATTCCAGTATTTGTTTTTGGTATTTATTGTAGGAGAAAATAACACTATTTGGAGCCACCTTCAGCAATTGGGAACTCATAGATTGTGTTGTTTTCATATTCTTCAATAAAACCCCCTTCCTGGATAGGCATTGAACTCCTAATATGCAAATTGTTGTCCTAGTATGCATATTGTTGTCCTGGAAAAATTAATTATCAATCAGTTGTATTTTTGCATTTTGAATTCAAAAGTGTTGGTTCATTGGCATTTCTTCATGATTAAACCCTATAAATCTATTGGTAATAAACCCAAGCAAAAAACCTCAAACCTTCAAACACCAACATAAGAATCAGAAAAAAATTTAGTATAACTTGGTTGGGGATCTTTCAATGGTATCAGAGCAATGATCCTGCTAGCCTGAGGGTCCTCTGATTAAATCTATGCATCCGAGGAAGGACTAGACCTTACAGATTCTATACACGCAGACCTTACAGATTCTATACACGCAGAAGAGCATAGGGACACTTGGATTTTGACATGGGTGATATAGCTGAGGGTAATAGGAGTCCTTGGCAGGAGGAGAGACAGAACCGTCCTGATCCTGATGAGTTACTGAGAACTTTGGCTAATTCTCAGCCTAGGATTGTGCAGCCATTAGCCAAACTTCGGGATACTTTGGATAGAATGGACTTGAATTGCCACATGGATAAGCATGGCAGACATGACAAGTCTGTTTTGATTGCAGGCAGTCGTGGGCGTAGCATAGCCCCTACATCGGTTGATAGTACTTTTGGTTCTCCTAGGCATGATAGGATTCATACATGGACAACTGACAGGCCTATGCAGCCTTGTTTCACTCCTAGAGATGAGCCACCACGAATAGACCCACAGGAGAGCGTTAATGAGTTCCAGGATATGATTATGACAACTAGTGATAAGTGGGCACGTCTCCCAGAACATGTTAGAGATGCTTTCCCTTTACGCCAATACTGTATGCAGCACAGGGACAATATGAAGAACCGTAATGATAGATGGCCTAGACAACAACAGAATAGTGATTTCAAGTGGGCTACTAGTAAGATCACTTTATCTTCCTTCGATGGTAGTGAGAAGATTAGTGCACAAGCCTGGGTGCACAAACTCAATATCTACTTGTCACTTACCATACAGTTTGCAATGTTACATCTAGAGGGCATGGCTTATGATTGGTGGCACCATGGTTTGGTCACCCAAAACCATGGACTCATTCATTCTTACACTGAGTTTACTAAGCGGTTGATTGCTAGATTTGACCATAAGGATGTTGAGCTTTACTACAAAGATATTGCACTGTTGCAACAAATTGGACATGTTGAAACTTAAATTAATGAATGTCAACGTATTGCTGTTATAGTTCCTGAGATGCCAGATAGATGCGTGGTGATGCTAATTATTGAGGGTTTACATGACAGGTTACGGGGATTGGCCAAGGCTCTTAGGCCTAGGACCCTACATGAGGCTATTCAGACTACCTTGGACCTTGAGACTACACCACTACCAACTTCTCATTTACTGTCTAGAATCTGCAACAACCTCTACAGCTTGCAGGCGATAAACATTCTAATACTGACGCGCTTATAAAACTAGTCTGATTTCTGATGCACAGAAATGTGCAGAGCATACTCTCTACAAATTTTCCTAGGACTTGGACTCTTGGACTGACTCAAGACATGAGCTTACAAGGAATCACTTCTTGCTTCGCTCTCATGATTATCCGATGCTTGTGGCCTCCCTAGAGACCTCTCTTTATAGGTGGCCAAGGCAGAGCATTTACCAACACATTGGAGTAGCCTTTGAAATCCATCCATACAAAATTTACCCTTGTGACAAGAAAAAGGGGAGTAAACAGTTCAACAAGACAACTAAATTGACAAACGAGAAGGACCATGTCTTATAACATGCTACTTTACAGCTGAAAGCAGGTACGGCAAAAGAATCTTTGATCATGAGGCTTCAAACTCGTGTCCTCTTTGACAATTTGTGGACTTACGGATCCTGAATGCATGGATCAGATCCCTGTCACTTTAAGATGGGTGACAGACCCATCCACTAGTACGATTCTGCAGAAGAATCGTATCCTTACGACTCAAAGCCCAGTAATTCTTGTAGTGTTGGGAGTGGTTCCAATTCTTGGAGTCTATTATTAATATCATTTACCCAATACAGATATTACTGTGTGTTCTCAACAAGATAGTGACCTATCAATTCATTGTGCTTGTAGGTGAAATGTATCAGGTAGTGGATCCATGTTGGAATGTGTTGTTGGTAGATAATCTGAATTCAATCATTTAATAGAATAGTGTTCCAGATTCCTTGTGGCCCATAGTTGTCTACAATGGCTTTGTTCCATGGATAATCTTCATCAGAATGGAATTCCAACAGAAACCAGTAACTTTGAAAATGTCAATGATGTGTTATTGGTAGTTTTGGTTCAATTCCTTTTAGTAATTGACTTATCCAGAGAAAGCCATTTTCATAAACCAAACTTTTGTAGATGCGCAAATTGCTTTCTAGCTACAAATATATATGCCATGGATTCTATATTCTTTCTGTAGGGTCACAAGTGCAATAAGTACTGCTTTGCAATTGCGCACATTGTGGGTTCCATTTCCATATTGAATCTACTTCTAGACAAGTCGGAGGCAGCATTTGAATCATTCCCTTGCCTTGCAAATTACTCTAGGCACTAAGAGCATCGGGTCTTCTATGTTCAAAGATACCCTGCAAGTTTGTATTTTCATATTCAAGTTTAGGAAAAATTGTAGTCCTATGTTGTAGCATCAAACTTGTTATCTTCCCGTCAGAAAATCAGCAAAGAATTTTTTCTTTGCCTTTAAATGCTTAATTTCATAATCAAACTGTGTTAGAAATTCAGCCCATCTGAGAATACGGTTCCCTTTGACCTTGTGCTTGGTTTTGTCTTTAGGAAGTTGTTGAGATTAGCAAGGTCTAACCTAACAAGGAACTTCTAATCATGTGTGAAGAGTTCAAATTTTTCAAATGCTTGAACAATTGCAAGGATTTCTTTATGAGTAGAATGATAATTTTTCTCTACTCCTTGAAAAGTCCCAAAAGCATATTGTATACCTATAAAGTGTGGAATCTGCAAAACAAGACACAAACAACTCAAGCACACCAATGAAACATTAAGTTAGAGATCAATGAAACATAAAACATAAGTAAATGAAACAAAATCTCTAAGCACGTCTCATTGTTCTCTATCTCCAAGGATCCTTCAAATCAAGGTGGCTCTCAGCTTGGAAGAGCACTTGATCTCTAGGATGACTACCTAAAGAATGAGGGATAAATGATAAAAGATCTAAATGCAAGTGCAACTAAGATCTTAGCATGATATGGATATGAAAAGCTATGATATGGTGCAAGATGATGAGATTAAAATGAAGATTATGCTAGTATGATATGCTATCCTAACATGATAATGCTATGATAATACTAAGTTATGATAAAGAAACTAACATGCTATGATAATGCTATTATACTATGCTAACATGCTAACATAACATGATAATTCTAATACTAGAATGCTCATAAATGCTTAAGCTTGAAAAGAGAGGCAAATGAGACTCCTTGATAACCCGCACACAAGAAAATAGCATATCCTGGATGCAAAAACTTGGGATGATGATAATGAAGGAAATGAGATCCATTTATAGAAGAAATGGGGAGTTGGATGGTTAAGATTGAGTAATCTTAACAAGGGTTAGGATTGAATGATCTTCAATCCATATGACACTTTCAACCCAATCCCATGTTGACAAGTGTCACCATGAGGAGGCTTGAGAGGAGAGATAAGGAGCATTAAATGCTTGAGGGGACATGATGGTTACCCTAGGGGGTTGGGTTAGGGTTAGGTTAATGGATATTCCTTTTATCCAAGGGATAAATGAATGTGCAATGGTTAAATGGTTACCTTAGTCAAAAAAATAAATTCTTTGAAGAGACCCATGAGTTAAAAGGATGGTTAAGTTAGAGGAAAGTCTCTAACCAAAGGTCAAAGGTGAGTTAACCATAAATGGTTATGTAAGAGTCTTTAATGGTTTGGAAGACTTTAGAGGTTAACCATTTGAAGATATAAAGTCTTTAATGGTTATTGAAGACTTTGGAGGTTTTCGAGAAGTGACTTCCTTTTATTTAGAAATGTGACAATGTTTAAGATAGGATTAAGCTAAATTGGAAGTGATTAGAAGAATCTAGAAGGGGTTTAGGCATGCAAGTGGATTTTGTAGGAGAATGTAAGTGGGAGGAATTTTGGGATTTTCAATTAAAATAAAATCATTTATTTCGATTAAATGGTGCAATTTGCATTTGGATGGATATTTAAATAAATATTATTTAAATGTGAATGTGAATTTTGGATTTTATTTAAATAAATCTTAATTTATTTAAATGAGAAAAAGGGGGATAAAGCATTAAATGATTGAAGACTTTGAGGGAAACCATTAAAGGTTTAAGAAGACTATAGAAAGAAGCCATTAAAGGTTTGAAGACTTTAAGGAAACCCATTAATTTAAATATTAAATTAATTAATAATTGAAAAAAGATGAAAGATTGATTAAATGTGAATTTAATTAATAGTTGGATGAATAGTAATTAAACAAATATAAATTTTATTTAATTAGGTGGACAGAAATAGGTGTCTACATTTTTGACAAGAATTTATTGCAAGTTCAAAAACAAATTTCTCTGTGGGATTAAAATTGAACACCATGCTTGTTGGAACAACATCTCCAAATAGAAATAAGAAAACCATTGCTATGAAAGATTAAAACTAGAGAAGTTAAAAAATACAACTTCAGAGATCCCAAGAGCGCCTGCAAGCAAAATACCTGTCACAAGAGAAGATTGGAGACAAAAATACAATAATGGCTCTGAAGAAAAAGATTATCATTCAGAGAGGGAATCAGTACTGAAAAAGTACAATACAATCCTTATAAAAGAATATTAGCAACCCTAAAGGGATAATGTGTATTTAATGATTAGAATAATTATTAAATACCTACAATATTATTAAATGCCTAAATTTAGCTTAAGCGTAGAGTATAACAGACTAATAATAAAATAAATAATTATTAGCTAACACAAGATAACTCTTAACAACCCCCCTTAAGATGAACTTAGGGAGTAGCTAAAAAATTAAATGCATGAAGCAAAATGCAACTACATGATGAAGGCAAAATTGGGTCCCGCCAACAAGACCTGATGAGGTACCCAATCACAACCAAATCTCTATGAACCGGAGAAATAGAAAAAATCACATGGGAAAAAACTCTACTCCCAAAAGAGATGGAATAAAAGTGAAGGACTGAAGAAGCCTCCAAACAAGAATGTTTCAAAAGATAGGAACAAAAGAAGAGAAGAAGAATCACTAAAGCATGAAGAATCTGCAAACACTGTCGACAGTTTCTGAAGAACCTCCACTGAAATAGAAGATGATCAGGTAGAGAAGACTGTAATCTGCATGAGTGCCCTCAAATAACACTACTCGAATCATATGGCAAACAAAGGCAAACAACTAAACTCAAAGATACAGATGGCAAAAACACCAAAGTTTGAAGAGTTGATCAATCGAAGATGGAAGGGTTGCCTCCAAAAATAGGAATGAAAGAGTGTATACTCCAACGAACCAAAGAAGCATTAGAAGCATTAGAACCAACAACCAACAGGATAAACCCCCCCATAATGATGACAGGTACACTGAAACTGAATGCCAAGAAAAACTGCATGACGAAGAACCAGGAACAGCGAGAGTGCAGCAGAAAGTACAAACACATATAAAGGCTAGTGTTGTGAAAGGAACAATCACTTGACACACATCATGAGGCTAATGTTGTGGAAGGAACACTCACTTGACAAAGATAGATGGCAAACAAAGGCAAACATCAAACCCCCCCATGGCACTTTATAATGGAGTGCGAGTACAATAAGGCAAAAGATGTGCAAGATCCCAAGCATGCAAGGCATAGTGACACTTTATCTCAATGCGTTTGCAAAAAAGAAAATGCTTACAAAATGATGTATACAATGCTCAAAAAAGACAAAAGGCTGGAAATGCATGAAGAACAGCCAACAACAAGTCAATCCACCCAAACGAGAAGTTTTCAGGAGCGCAAATGTCCAAGTAATTCACCAAAGTGTGAAAACACAAAAAACTGAGTAAAATGTACGTGGAGTAAAATCTGGAAAAAGTGCATGGATGGTTGTGAAGAGCTCTGAAACACCGTCCCAAAGCCCGTGGAATCGCGAAAAACAGAGAAACTGGCAAAAAGATATGAGCTCGAGACTAAAAACAACACCTTTGACTTCAAATGGCTATAGAATGTACCAGGAGAAAACCAGGTGATAAAACCCACAAATTTGGAAAGTAGACGAAACAAACTTTCCAATGATATCTCGCTTGCCCAAAAACGATATCATATGCCCAAGATATGGCCAAATGAAAAAAACCTCTTTTAGGGCACAAAGAGGGTCACAAGGGGCCATGCAAGTTGTTCGTACCACTGACATCAGCATGACATCATGCTGATGTCAACAGAATATTCTCAAAATAGTCCCTGCTTGCCGAAAAAAAATAGGTCACCTGAAAAATGTGTCAAGGGAAAAATATGGTGCCCGGAAAAATCCCCCTTGTTGGAAAAAGTCGCTTGCTACCGAAAAAAAAATAATCGTCGGAAACAATATGTCAACCACTGGAAAAAAAGGCAGGGGCCGAGAATCGGTGGCCGAGAGGCGGTCGATGACCAGCGGGTGGGGTTAACAGGCGGCGGTCGTGGACGGCGGGCGGGAGCAGCAGCAGCAGTCGAGAGGGTGAGAGTCGACCAGCAGCAGCGGTGGCCGCAGGGCGGGAGCCGAGCAGAGCAAAGTAGCCAGCGGCAGCAGGGCGACCGGCGAAGGCGGCAGGCGGCTGTCGGGAGGGCATCGGGGGGCTACTGGGAGGGCGGCAGGTGGCTGGAGGTGTGCATGTCGACTGCCGAGGAGAAGGGACCACCGGCGGGCAAGGGCCTGGGCACGAAGGCCAGAGAGCGGGTCCATGGCCTGCTGCGGGTCGTACCGACCTACAGAGTCCGTCAGACCCCTCCTTTGTCTGAGCTTTGTTTTTTTAAAAACAAAGCCTCTTTTTTTTTAAAGGTTTTTTAACAAATTTTAGTGCATTTGGCCAAGGTAAGCACACCATGAATGTTTCATTGTTCTTTTGTTTCGTGTTGCATATGTCAAGCATAGTGATCTCATGTTGGATACTGTAGGAGTAATTGTGTAATGAATTTATTCACCAACTCATCGAATGATCTAATGGGAGGTGTGAGTTTTGACAACCACTCCATTGTTTGCCCTCCCAAACTTCTTGGGGCTAGCCTCATCATGTATATTATGAGCAAACTCCAAGCTAATAGTACAGAATTCCCTGACCTGATCACGGAGATCACTCTTACCATCGTATTTATCATACTTTGGTATATTTGAATTTGGTATGTTCATGACAAGCACCTGACCAAACTGAATGCGAGCCACAACCTGAGGAGATTACTCCTCAAAGAGGGGAAACTGTGTATGAGCAAATCCAAAGAGTACAAGATAGCACGAAACTTGAATCAAAACAAGCTACCAAACTTGTGTCAATTATCAATGACTTTTTCTCACCCTATAACATACCTATCTGATTCAGTGGAGTGACCTGGGATAGCGATTCTGAAACAGATTCCAATGAGTGGGACACTTGTTTTGATATTACTGAGGATATTGAGGTGGATACAATCCACGCATACACACCCATTCCTTATGAGGGACAAGGCTCGAGCTTTAGATCATTTGAATTCATACCACAACATATCTATGAGGCTAGTGAGAACGAACAGCTTCAATATGAAAGAGGCAATATCGACGAGAGTACCATCGAAAACCTTGAGACTGTTATAGACCTTACCCATGCTACAAACAACTATGACAATATCTCTATCATGACCTTCACAGTGGCAAACTTTGACCCGCCAAATGACTCCCTACCTCTTATATAGCCTGACCTCATAGATTGGGAAGAACTGGAGCACAATATACCAATATTCCAAAATGATGAGGCCGTTGTTCAATACCTCTGCTCTGTTAACCCGGAAACATGCTCCACTAGTGAACCACATAACGATATATGTGATCAAGGGAGTGTCAAGTCTCTCAGTCGCAAAAAGAACAAAATCAAAAATCGATCTAATGGTGAAAACCATTTAATGGCAGTATTAGATCACAAAAAAATAAAAAACAAAGGACGCATCTAATGGTGAAAACCTCTTTGAGGCACCTGAAGATGGGAGACTTGACACTCTTCCTCAACATTACCAGGAGAGATCACCAATCTTGATTGAGGCAACTCAATCAATAAATATCGGCACTGAAGAAGCAGCAAGAAACATACATCTTGGCAGAATCACTAACAGAAAAAGAAAAACCAGACTTTGTCAAATTCTTCAAGGAGAAGCAAATCAACTTTGCTTGGTCTTATGCAAACATGTCGGGGGTAGATCCAAATCTCATCATGCATCACTTGTCAATCGCTCCTGGAGCTAAACCTGTCAAACAGAAATTAAGGAAGATGAACCCACATGTTGCCATCTTGGTCAAAGCAGAGCTGAAGAAGTTACTTGATGTAGGATTCATCTAACCCATTGATTATGCGGAGTGGATTTCTAACATTGTGTTAGTCTCTAAACCAAATAAAAGCATTAGGATTTGTACAGACTTCAGGAATCTCAACAAGGCTTGTCCGAAGGATGACTTTCCTTTACCAAGCATCGACACCATTGTTGATCTAACGACTAGGCACGCAATGCTATCCCTCATGGATGGTTTTTCCGACTACAACCAAATCAAGATAGCTCTAGAAGATCAAGATAAAACTGCATTCACATGTTCGTGGGGTACATACTGCTAGAACGTCATGCCTTTAGGGCTTGAGAAATGTTTGTGCAACCTATCAAAGAGCAATGACAACAATCTTCCACGACATGATGCATACTTTTATGGAAGATTATGTGGATGATTTGATAGCTAAGTCATTCACAAGAGCAAAACACCTAGACATCTTGGATAAAATCTTTCAAAGAATTAAACAATTCAATGTCAGATTGAATCCTAAAAAGTGTGTTTTCAAAGTAACATCCGGAAAACTTTTGGGATACATAGTCTCAGAAAAAGGCATCGAGGTTGATCCCGCAAAAGTTCAAGCTACCATGGAGATGCCACCTCCTAAAAACATTAGCCAGCTACGATCTCTTCAAGGCAGGCTACAATCCATCAACCGATTCATTGCTCAATTAGCCGATAAATGTCTCTGATTCAACCATCTGCTTCATAAGAATGTACCTTTCAGATGGGAAGACAAATGTGCAGAATCATTCTACCAACTCAAACAATATCTAATGAATCCATCAGTTTTGGTACCACCAATAGCGAGAAAGCCACTCATCCTCTATATATCAGCATCCAAAGTGTCACTGGGGGCACCTTTAGCACAAGAAGATCCAGTAGGCAAAGAAAGGGCTATCTATTACATCAACAGGACTTTGAATGGATATGAACTCGACTATACATTCATTGAAAAGGCTTGTTTAGTAGTAGTGTTCGCTTCTCAAAAGTTTCGCCACTACATGCTAACCCACACAATCAAATTGGTAGCAAAGATCAACCCACTAAAATATCTACTCAGCAAAGCTGATCTCACAGGGAGGTTAGCTAAATGGGTTATGATCCTAAGTGAGTTCGACATTCAATACACAGAATGGCGGGCCATCAAAGGACAAGCAATTGCAGATCAACTGGCAGAAGCACCACTCCCAGACCAACACCCAATACAGGTGGAATTTCCAGATACGGATGTGCTCACTATCACACCCAAGCAATGGACCCTATACTTTGATGGATCCTATACACAAAATGGATCAGGTGTTGGCATCCTATTTGTTAATCCAGAAGGACATACGATTCCAAGATCCTACAAATTGATGTTCCCTTGCACCAATATAATTGTTGAGTACGAAGCCTTGGTGACTGGTATCAAAATAGTCGTAGAATGGAGAATCACAGAATTGAAAGTCTATGGAGACTCTCAATTAGTTATCAATCAGATCAATGATGATTATCAAACAAAAGATGATAAGCTCATGCCCTACAAACGCATGGTGGATGACTTCAAAAAGTACTTTGTACACATCACCTTTGAGCAGATTCCAAGGCTAAACAACAGGGTTGTGGATGCAATGGCCACTATCGCTTCGCTTCTACAAATTCCAAATAAATAGAATCGCTATGAATTCCTGGTGGAGCAATTGTTTTCCCCGGCCTATGACAATTCAACATCCCAAATCATCTATGCCCTAATCGGTTCTGATTCCCTTTATACAGGAAGATCTATGCCTATCTCAAAGACAATACCCTCCCACCTGACCTATCTCGTAACCAAAAATGAAGCTTTATCCGATAAGCAGCCCGCTATACCTTAACCGTTGATACGCTTTATCGCCGAGGTCTTGATGGTACTCTTCTTCGATGCCTCGATCGTAACGAATTTGACTCTACCTTACATGAGCTTCACGAAGGTATTTGTGGTACGCATTCAAGTGGTCCTACTCTTGCTAAGAAACTCTTGAGGATGGGATATTCTTGGCCGACAATGGAAAAAGAGTCCTATCAGTTTGCTAGGAAATGCCCTAAGTGCCAAATTCATAGCAATCTCATACATGCACTAGCACAGGAGTTGCAACCATTCACCACATCATGGCCTTTGTGTCAATGGGGACTCGACCTAATAGGAAAGATTCATCCTTCCTCATCAAATGGACACAAGTTTATCATCACAGCCACTGAGTACTTCACAAAGTGGATTGAGGCAGTCCAGTCCCATTGACTATAGTTACCGATAAGCAGAAATTGTCCTTCATCTTGAACTACCTCATATGTCGATATGGCATCCCTAGTTCTATTATCATAGATAATTGACGACCTTTCAAAGGTCAGGATGTACAAGAGCTTTGTGAATGATTCCATATCCAGCATCGTTTTTCAACACCATATTATCCACAAGGGAATGGCCAAGCAGAGGCCTCAAACAAAACGGTCCTGAAAATCCTCAAGAAGAAAGTCCCAAAAGCATACTTTACTGGTACTTTACCATTTTTGAGTCGTTCTTTGAGAACAACTTCCCAACAATCCTTGGATGCATCAGTTTCTACAATTTTGAACCCCTTCCCTGGTAGTGCTAGTGCAAGGATTTCTTTATGAGTGGAATGATATTTTTTCCCTGCTCCTTGAAAAGTCCCAAAAGCATACCTTACTGGTACTTCTTTACCATTTTTAAGTCGTTCTTTGAGAACAACTTCCCAACAACCCTTGGAAGCATCAGTTTCTACAATTTTGAACCCCTTCCCTAGTAGTGCTAGTGGAGGCAAAGTCTTATAGGTTGCTTTGATTTTATCTATTGCCTCATTATGCTTTTCTGTCCATTCAGCCGGTTCTTTGGTTAGCAATTTATGGAGCCTTTTTCTTGCTTCAGCTAATTGGGGATAATGGTTGGACACATAATTTATCAATCCCAAGAATCTTTGAAGATCTTTTGTATTTTACTTGGATATTCAAAATCTTCTTTAGAATGTGGTCCTGGATCTGTATTTCCCCATTTTTAAGAAGCTTGATTCCTAGAACGATTATTTCCTCTAGCATGAAGTCGGATTTGTCAAGATTCATCACCAGCCCATGCTTCAAACAGACATCCATTAGGATCTTTAGAGCCTGTAAGTGAGATTGAGGACATTTGCAAAAGAAAAGAATATCATCGATATATACAAATTGGAATTTATGATAAGGCCTAAATATTGTATCCAAAAATCCTCAAAAAATAGATGGTGTTGTCTTTATTCCAAATGGTAATACTTTCCACTGATAAAGTTCTTGGGGTATGTTGATGTATATTTTATGACTACGTCGAACACAAAATAAAGTTGCCTAACGGCCACTTCACTCTCTCTTGATCAAAGTGTGATTGCATACTAAAATTGCAAGAAGTTCAAACAATCAAATCCAAGGTTCTTTCAATGCGTGGACGTGACTCAGTTGGCTGATGTGATTGCTAGTAATCCAAAGGTCCTTACGCTTAGATCGTTCTTTCACTTCTTTGTTGTGGCTGGAACTCCATCATCAAATATGGCAATTTTGTGATGTTGCTGCTTCAAACGGACTAAAATGAACTGAAAGTAAAAGGGAAAGGGTTCAAAATCTATTCCTAAGGGCCATGATATCAACAATTAATGCTTTGGCGGACAAATTCCAAACAAACCAAGCTCTGCTTCGCCAAGTTAAACTACAACTCAGCAAGAACCGGTGCAATCTTCTAAGGATGTTGAAGAATTTTCATATTGAGAAAGTGCATTTGAATACCCAACACGGCACAATCCAAACGACCATTCACAATCGAACTTAGCACAAATTTGGGGGTTCAGGCTAACTTTACACTGCAACTTACAATCAGCAAGATGCAAAATGTATGAACCATGGAAATTCATCAAACACCATTACATTCTCTATTGAAATCAAAGCACTATACTACTTCTACTATAAGTGAGGAAGGTGAAACCATGCAAAGTCTTGAAAAAATAACTTTAAGTGGACACTATCAGAGAACAATGTTTCACTGTTATTATCTCAAAACTTATCGCAACAATTTCATACAAGTCTCCCTCTTTTACAAAAGAGGGGGGTCACCCCTTTATATAGGCTTCTGGCCTTGGCTACATGCAAACCCTAATTAGGGTTTTCCCTAAAAGATTCTCCACTCAAGATGCAACAAGGTGGGAATCTCCAATTAATAACCCATCATGCCCATATACAATTAATTCAAAAGTACCCAAAATAGCATCCATTGCGCATTAAATGCGCCACCTCTTTCAAATTCGCCCAACTATGTTGAATATTCATCCATGCAAAAATCACCCCATTGTCATAAATGCTCCATCATTTCCACATGCGGCGGCTGCATGCAAAAAGAATCTGCCATAAATTCAACATGCAATGACCGGGTCGCCATTTGGTCAAATATTCTGGCAATGAATGTGCCACCATACTGCCATGCCTTCAATAGATCCTCGCCATGCAAGTGGACCTTGTCATCGTATATCCGCTCCTACACATCTCGAATTGTTGGAGAGAGAAAATTTGATTCAGGAAGAATTTTCTTGAAGTCTCTTCAACTTTCCTTGCTTGAAGAAGCTTTTTTATCAATTCTGCACATTTTCTATTTTTTAGGAAAATTTCCAAATTAGGGTTCCACAATCTAGGAGAGAGAAAATTCTCCTACGAATCCAAATCTGTAAAAATTTTGAAATTTTGATGTGATTTGATACCCAAGAATGGATTTTTAAAAACTTTTCCTGGGGGAAATTTCTTGTTCAGTTCATCCCTGATTCCTTCCTTGCCAAGAAATTGTTTTTCCACCTTCAATTCATCCCGACGTGGAATTCATGTTGTGAAGGAATTCTCCTTTGAAAAGAAATTTGTTCCTTACCCCTGAGGAAGGAAATTCTTCATGCCTTAGCCAATTTTCATGATTTCCAAGAACTCTGTCATGAAGGAAGAAATTTCAAACACTTAGTCAATTTTTTACCTTTCCTGGAATTCTATCCTGAAGGAAGGAATTTCCGACACTTAGCCAATTTTTTCACTTTCTTGGAATTTCTTCTTCTTGGGCGCAATTTTGACTTGGTGGAGGATTCAGTGAATTTTGTGAATCCTCCATGCCTCCTTGGTTTTGGCGCATGTCCTTCATCTTGGGCAGAATTTTGACTTGGTGGAGGATTCAATGAAATTTGTGAATCCTCCATGCCTCCTTCATTTTGGCGCCTGTCCTTCATCTTGGACGGAATTTTGACTTGGTGGAGGATTCATTGAAATTTGTGAATCCTCCATGCCTCCTTCATTTTGGCGCATGTCCTTCATCTTGGGTGGAATTTTGACTTGGTGGAGGATTTAGTGAATTTTGTGAATCCTCCATGCCTCCTTGGTTTTGGTGCCTGTCCTTCATCTTGGGCGGAATTTTGATTTGGTGGAGGATTCAGTGAATTTGTGAATCCTCCATGCCTCCTTGGTTTTGGCACCTGTCCTTCATCTTGGGCGGAATTTTGACTTTGATGGAGGATATTTATTCTTTCCTGCTTTCCATGGATACCTTTGCTATAATCACAATGCAATGGATTTCTTCATTTTTTATGAATTCCTTGAGGACCTCATTTCAGCGCCTTATTCATGCCTTGGGCGCTAATCTCCTTTAGGCGTGGAATTCTAAACTTTCTCCATTCTCCTTGAGCACTCCACTTTGGCGCCCTCCCTTGGAGTAGGGCGGAATTTTCACTAAGTGGAGGAATTCACAACTTTTTTGTGAACCCTTGAGACCTTTTTAGCGCCCAAGTCCACAGTTGGGCGGAATTTCACCACTGTGGAGGATTCATGAATTTCCAAACATTTCCTGACCTGCCTCATCTAGCGCCCAATCATTTCCTTGGGCGGAATTCTTCATGCATGGAGGATTTTGATGCTTTTCACAAGTTCCAGGCTCTTCGTCAGGATATATATATATGAAATATAACATTTAAGTATAAGTGGCATCTTCAATATTGTCTTTTTCCTTTCTTATACTTTAAGTTATATTTCATATATATTGTCAGGATGTTTCAGAGTGGTTTCAGGTCGATAGGAATCATAATGCAAATTCTGGATTTTGGAAGATCTTTCAAGTTTTCAGACTTAATCAAATTTCAGGCCATTTTCGAATCAGGATGACATTGGTGGATTGATGCGAATTTCTGGACTTGGATGACTTTGCATGCTTTCCTCTTCTGGAATAGGAGTTCCAAACTTAACCATTTTTTGATCCAACGTGTCTGCCTTCTAACTCTTTCGGATTTAGAAATGGTCTTCAGGAACGTTCAGTCTTCAGCGTCTTCAGAGATATTCAGCTTTCAGTGTTTTCCTGTGAAGATCCTGCCAAAAATAGATTTTCCCAAATAGTAAGTGTTTCAAAATGTCAAGGTTTGGGCAAAATAGGTCAGAAAAGCACTTACTAAAAATAGTAAGTTTGATTTTTGGCAAAATGACGAAATTCCGGGGCTCAGAAAAATCCCTAAAAAATAGGGACTTTCTAAAAATAGAAAGTGGCTATGTTTTGGCTCAAATTTTACTGGGAGGCTCCTTGCAGGGCCCTAATTCCATTCGTATGTTTAGTTTCTTCAAAACCCTAATAGAAACCCCTAAAATCTAGGACAAAAGGCAAAACCCTTAGAAAAGACAAAACAGGCCTTAGACTTCATCAAATTCGCTCAAACGAAAAGCAGATTTAATCAATATGACCCCCAAACACTTGCAAAGCAGAGACACTAACGAGACTACTACGAAAAGACCCCAAAAACGCAAGACAAAAGACCGGGAGGGCCTAAAAATTAGGGGGTCTCCATTTGCAATGGGGCGATGTGTGAAAACGTCACAACAAGGTACACTAAAGGCAGTCTTGTACCTATCTATTTCTGATCTGCCAAAATCCCTTTGAATAGATTGGCTCCTTGAATTTGTTCCCAAATGTAATCTTTGGAAGGTAGTGGATGTTGATTTGATTCCAAAATTGAGTTTAGTGGTTTATAATTGACCACTAATCTTTTTTCTTTTAATTCATTTCCATGTTCATCCATCTTGGGGACACATTGCATGGCAACAAAAAGGTGAAGTACTAGGCTCAATGAGGTCCATTTGCAGCAGTTTTTGAACTTCTTCACATTGGGCCTTTTCTTCTTTGTTCATTAAGAAATAATTAGCCTTGAACTTCTTCACATTGGGCTAATTTCCTTACCGCTTTCATCCTTTTGCAATGGCAGAGCACATTCCATGTTTCTAGTAAGCTTGGTGAGATCCTTGCTCATTATCTTTTCCTTGAATTCCTTAATGACTTCATTGAGACTGACATCAATTTTTCCCATCTTATCACTCAGCCAACTATAATTTTTAGGCCTTGTTTTCTGGTATTTTTCCGGAATGGGCATGTCCAATTTTGGTGTTGACCGAACTTCATACTTGTACTTTCTCTCAAATTTTTCACCTTTTAATTTAACGAATTCTAAGTTGAAGGAATAAGGCTCCCATGCTCTCATGGTGGCTCATACTTGTACTTTCTCTCAAATTTTTCACCTTTTAATTTAACGAATTCTAAGTTAAAGGAATAAGGCTCCCATGCTCTCATGGTGGCAATTCCTATTGCCAAGTCCTAGTCTGGAATTTCTCTCTGAGTTAAAAGTAGTAGGTGAGTATCTCCTCCAAGAAATATTATATGTGCCCATGCTTGCAATAGGATATTCCAAAATTGTTTCCAAAGTTAATTTCCTATTTACAGGGCTCCCACATAGATTCCGGGAAACAATTCCACCTAGCTAAATTGAGATTAGCACCAATATCTAGCAAGGTTGTGAGAGGGTATTTCTTTATTCCAGGAAATGTAATATTTACCTCTATTATAGGGCTTAAGCTTTTAGTTACTACCATGCAATTGGCTGCTTTATGTAACTCCTCTTCTATTGGTTCTGGTATTTCATTTATTATTGCAGCAAGAATCTCATCACTGTATCTTTGTTGAATTTCTTCGAAGGCATCTTCTTCCTCAATCAATTTTGTTTCTTCGAAAAATGGGGTTAGATTTTCTTTTGAAAAGGTCCAGCCCCCCAGCCATAAGGTCCTTTTCCAAACTGCTTTTGTTGTTTCCATAATTCCTTGAGATTTGGCTTTGAGCATTTTGGCTTTTCATTTTCCCATTCTAATTCTTTGACAAACTGTTCCAGAGCAGATTCTTGTAACTGAGCTTCATGCATCTGATCCTTCTTTCTTCCTCTTGGAGTTCCTACAACTCCTTCCTTGTTTCTTCCATTACCCTTTCAAGGAAACCCATGCGTTCATGTCTCCACTGTCAACAACTGGGGTTGCCTACCATTATTTCTCCTCATTTTTTTCCTTTGTCATGGGTGAGTCGATTTTAAAATATCTCTTTTCTTGTTCTAGTTCTTTATCCTATTTTAGCAGAGCTCTTCTTTTCTTCTAATATTTGCCTTTAATCCTGAGATATATTTGTTGATCTCTTTTCTTGTTCTTGTTCTTTTATCCTATTTTGGCAGAGCTCTTCTTTTCTTCTGATATCTGCCCTTAATCCTGAGATATATTTGCTGATCCTTTCCAATTCTTCTTGTCTTTGTCTAACAATATCAATTCCTTGACTGAAATCATTTAGTTTAGGGATGAACAATTGTTGCTCATCTATAACCTCCTCAAGTTCTAAAGTTTTGGTGTAATCTTTGCCTCGGGCCATTAGGACAGAATAAGTGACTTCAGAAGAATAGGATTCTTTTGTCTCGGATTCCTCGGTGTTAGATTCACTCTCAGAATGAAAATGTATATAATCCTCATCTAATTCCGAGGGTAAACGGTCTATATAAACATATTCCTCCTCATCTATTCCTAGGGCTTGAACCATTTGACTCTTTTTTACACCCTTTTTGCTTTTCCTTTCAAGACATTTAGTAGCATAGTGGGGCCCTTTACAGATGTAGCAGGTTGGTTGTATCCTTTTTCCTGCCTTCTTCCCATAGCTCCTTTTCTACTTTAAAAAGCCATTCTTCATGATGCCTTTTGAGCATGTTTTGCATGTAGTGTCTGTCTTAAAAGGTTTTCTTACTTTTAATCCTCTTTATTTTCTTTGCTTTGGTAATAGTTTTCTTACCACACACCCAAAACCTTTCTTTTCTTTTAGACCTTTCATTACCGCTTCCTTTACTGTTGGTTTACTGAGCGGATCATTTTTCTATCTTCATCTGCATTCATGATCTCTTCATTGAGTTTGTCAATGAATTCAAACATTTCAATAATTGTTGCAGATGGCCATTATTTTCCCCTTCTTCTGAGGCCTTCCAGAAACTTGTTAAAGTAAAGATCTCCTACTAGTGTTATACTCCTTAGGAATTTTACCCCTAATTCCTCGATCATGTCGACTCCTGCCTGGTTGAAGTTAAAAAATTGTTCTTTTGACTTTGAAATACTCAGGGAGGTATTTCATGTCATAACACATATTTTCTTTAAACTTCTTTAGATGGATTGCTTCAATGGTTTTAAGATCTACTGCAAAGAGCCTAGTCAATTCTCCAGCAATTGCAGGCATACCTCTCTGTATCAGTTGTTGTCTAAGAGTTTGGTCTTGTAGATGCAAAAATCAAGCCTGAGATCTTATGAGAGAAGATCCGGTTGATTCGACATCAAACAATGAAGTACCTGCAAGAGAAACACACATGCAAAGCCAAAATAAACAAAACACACACATGCATTAACAGGAATTTGCCTTCATTGCCCTCCTATCAACCAAGATCTTGTGTTTTTAAGATTTTGCTCTCAGAGCACTGTGCACAAGAGGCTATGGTGAATGGAGATTTGATGAAAGATGAATGCAAGATAAGCAAAGACGCAAGAATGATTAAGAAAAGCAAGAATGTGAGAAAGAGAGATGCAAAATGCAAGATGTTGATTAACTTGTCAGGTTTAGAAATGAGGAGGAGCAAGGTATTTATAAATGTCCTCAGGGTGAATCTAGGTTTCAAGACGAATGTGGGATAAATAGTTAGTTGTGGAAATGTAAATGTTTATCCCATATTCATTAGCTGGATGTAATAGAGGATATGAAGAATGATAAATTGGGAATGGATTGGGTATGCAAGAGATTTACAAAATGGTTTTAATAATATAATATATTAATGGATTAAATAAATTAGAGGAGAAAAATTGAATATATGAATTTTCATGAATAATGATGAAATATAATAATATTATGAATATTATAAAATAACGGATAATATGGATATTATAATGGGAAATAAGATTTTTAAACAATGGATCCACTTGATGATGTAGGAAAAATTAAGTTTAATTAAGAGGACATTTTAATGGAATTTTTTATGTGTCTACAGGTCTAGATTATTCTAGACCTTTGCAACTAACCCGCTCATGCTATTAAGGGCCATTTCAATGATGTCCTCTGGTGGAGTGTTGGGAAATTTGATAATTTGATTTTCTACCCAGCTAGTCATAGCTTCTATGGAATTTTTTGTGTACAGGTCTAGATTATTCTAGACCTTTGCAACTAACCCACTCATGCTATTAAGGGCCATTTCAATGATGTCCTCTGGTGGAGTGTTGGGAAATTTGATGATTTGATTTTCTACCCAGCTAGTCATAGCTTCTATGGAATTTTTTGTGTACAGGTCTAGATTATTCTAGACCTTTGCAACTAACCCACTCATGCTATTAAGGGCCATTTCAATGATGTCCTCTGGTGGAGTGTTGGGAAATTTGATAATTTGATTTTCTACCCAGCTAGTCATAGCTTCTATGGATGCCTTATTCTTCAAAGGCTCATAAGCTTTCCATCGCAGTCCATTGAGGCATCAAAGTTGCCTGACTTTTCATATTGAGCAAGTAAGGATCTCGTGGAGGAGTACTTGTCCCAACTTTGGAAGCAATTTGACTTGTTCTTTTCAAAAAAAACCAGCTTTGGGATCAAAGACTTGGTCGAGATCTGGTCTCAAGAACTGAATATGGGCTTTGGCTTCTTTTGCCATTCTTTCACTGGCTCTTTCCCCTAATGTCGAGTTCCTGGTTCTTTGTCCAGTGGTAAAAACGGGGTTCTGACCAATTTGATCCAATTGCTGTTCTACATTTTTCTGGAGTGCATTGCTATCCATACATAGAATATTAACATTTGATAAATTCTTTTCCAATGTTTGCACATGGGCATAGGTGGAATCTAATAGAGTTCCAACCTTTTGAACTTCAGTGTAGGAAGATACTGAGGTTTTTATTGTTGTCTGAACATTTTGATTTAATGCTTCTATCTGGACTTGAGTCCTCTTAATTTCATTCTGATGTGATGCCCACTAGTTTTCGGCCCTTTGTCTGAAGGCCTCAAAATCATTTCTGAAACTGGTTATTTCCTGTTTTAAATACTACATGTGCTCAGCACTCATCTGGGCAATCCTAGCTTGTAGTTCATGGGCTTGTTCAGCTGACTCACTTCGTGTTATGGCTATTTCAGCCCTCTGAATTTGTTGATCATGCTTAACATTTTTTATCATTAGGGCTTGATGTCTAAGGCATAAACTAGTCCAATTGAGTAATTTGGACTCATTAATAGGTTTTGTCCCTACTGGTTGGACCCTTTGTGGCCAATAATGTAACCATAATTTCCCAGCCTTATCATATCTCACAAAATCCTCAAATTTTGGCAAAAATATTGGCTTATAGCTTTTGCCTAAGTAACAATTTCCTCCTCTTGATCCTCAAATCCTATTGGTTCAGGAAATTCTATCAGGTGACCACTCATCATGTTACTGGAGAAGACATAAATAAAGTTTTTCCCGCATCCTAGGCAAGTAATTGGTCCTAAGGGGTCCTCCCTAAGATTGTCATGTTTACAAATTGGAAGAATAGTTTTCCTTGTGGGAGCTGCTCCCCTGTATTCATAGGAGCAATTCAAGCATTTGACTGTCCCATACTGTTGATGTGTTTTTCATGCACATGCGAACACAAAATAAAACACCAAGGTATCTTATCCTCTCTTGAACAAAGTTATCCGAATGCTGAAGATTTGCCTAAGGATCAATCGAAATAACTCCAAGGTTCTTATATGTAGGGTCTCTACGTGTGGATAAGCTCTTGTGGTATGATGTGATTATGCTGGAATCACAAGGGGACTTACGTTTGAATGTCTGAGCGTTTAATCTGCTAGAACTTGAGTCCTAATTACTAACCGGGGACAATAAAGAAATAGCAAAAGGTGAAGGTCTCAGAAAGTCTACTCTAAGACCTAGAATGCAAGAAGATGTATGAATGACTAGTTGGAGTCCTACTAGGCTAGGTCTCACCATCAAACTGAACAATTCAACACCAGCTCAATGCGATCTTCTAAGGGATGCTTTGAATATGTTCAAATCGTTACACTGATACTAATCACCATTCAAGTTAATGCATGAACAATAGACACGTAACATCTCGAGATTAAGCTCTTTCAATGCCAGTTGACCACGTTGGGCGCCCTTACAATCAGCAAGAGGCTAGTGGTTTGGACTAGGCGGATTCCACGCGAGTGCATTCAGTGACTTCCTTCATTCAATCTAATTATCTATCATCTAAAATGAAGATTCAACAAGAGACCATGCATATTGCAAAGAAACGACACATTTCACCATAACTTCAATGAAAATGGAATTCATTTACAATCAAGGCAACAATTTCTTGCCTTCTCCTAATCTACTCTAATTGCTATTCTATTTACTATTTCTTTGTTACTAACTAGTCTACTGACTATTCATCAACTATTAACCTCTACAAACGAAGAGCCAGAGCTTTATATAGAGAGCTCTTTACATTTCAATGGCTCAAATTGAATACAATCAATGGCTAGGATTACAAGATGAAAACCTTAATTAGCATTTGTTACAACAAACTCTCCTTAGCCAGTGACAAAATTACATTTCATGAGTGTGAACCAATAGGAAACAGGGGTAGGTACAACGAAGTTTGTGCCTTCGTGCATAAGCGGGATTCACTGAATCTGGACATGCTGATGTGGACCTTTCTAACTGGAGGAATAGTGACTAGGATGCCACCTTGTCTGGTACTTCCTCTATGATGACCTTTGGTCGATCCTCCTTCGTCCTTGATGTATTTGAGAAACAATGTACCTTTCCTTGGCTCTCATGTGCTTGATGAGGCTTCTTCACAGTCAAGTCATTTCTTCTTCTCTGTCATCTTGTGATTTCTTCATGTGATAGAATGAGATCCTTGAGGATGGTCAGCTCCATTGCTTGCAATTCCTTGAACACTTGAAGTCCTTCAACTTGGAAGTACTTTGAGTCCTCTCTCACGCATTTGAAGTGTCCTTGATGATGATGAAACTTGAAGAGGTTGCCCTTGTCCTGGCCTGATCTTCCTCCAACTTGGTCTCGTTGATCTGCAAAACAAGCAAAAGATGATTAAGTATACAGAATATATTCATAGCATTTCTTACCTTAAATCATCAACACGAAGGCATTAGGGATCAATTTGCTCTAGACCCTCTAGAAGGACATGCCCTATAATGAAATTCGCTCTGGATCCTCTCCAAGGATAGGCCCTATAATGAAATTCGCTCTGGATCCTCTCCAAGGACAGGACCTAAAAAGAGGAATTTCGTTCTGGATCCTCTCCAAGGACAGGACCTAAAGAGGAATTTCGCCATGGACCCTTTGGAAGGGTCAGGAGCGAAATTGACATTTTGCTTGATTTTCCTTCATAAAACTTCATTTTTCATCCTTTTCTCTTCAAAAACAAGTCTTTTGCCCTCGAAAATGCTTAGGAATAGGTTAGTTCAAAGGCTTAGGCAAGGTACAAGACTTCCTAAAGAAATTCACTTTGGACCCTTTGGAAGGGTCAGGAGCTTAGGTGAATTTCGCTCTGGACCCTCTAGAAGGGTTAGGGAGCAAAATTTGTCTTTAAGCCTCAAATTCATCATCTCTTTGCCTCAAATCACTTCTCAAGGCAAGTATACATCAATCTTCCCTCAACTACTCCATAGGAACAAAGATCTTGGTCTCAAAGAAGGAGCAAAATAGAGGTTTAGGAAATTTCGCTCTCGACCTTTTGAGAGGGTCAGGAGCGAAATTCTTCCTTTAATGCTATTCATCATTTCTTTGCCTTGAACCTAACTTATCAAACCTCCTCCCATCATGATCAAGTCAATTTGCCATCAATTTAGCTCAAAACAAGGTTCTTCTAGTGTATTAGGCAAAATAAGGAGTCTTTCTAGGAATTTTGCTCTGGACCCTTTGGAAGGGTCAGGAGCGAAATTGGCATTTTTAGGCTCAATTCACATTCAATTTGCCTTGGACTCGTCTTTTCCACCCTTACCTTCTCAAGATGATGTCCACTCAATGCTTTGGTGACAATGTAGGTCATTTTAAGGATTTCGCTTTGGACCCTTTGGAAGGGTTAGGAGCTTAGATAAATTTTGCTCTGGACCCTTTGGAAGGGTCAGGAGAAAAATTTGCAATTATGCTCAAATCCCTCACTTTTCTTCACTTCACTTTGTTGTACACATCAACTCTCTCTCAATAACGCCCTAGGGACAAGGTTTATCATGCAAATTAGGACCAAGAAGAGAGATCCAAGGAAATTCGCTCTAGATCCTCTGGAAGGGTCAGGAGCGAAATTGAGGAATTAGCCTTATATATCATTCAAAACATCCAAACTTCACCCTCATTCACATTGTCCCAACCTTAGAACATGGTAACAAATCACCCTAAGGAAGCGCCTAGTTCAAAATGTTGGACCACAAGCACACCCTGACAATTACGCTTAGGTACCTTTGGAAGGACAGGACCTAAAGAGGAATTTCGCTATGGACCCTTTGGAAGGGTCAGGAGCGAAATTCATATTTCCACTCAATTTATCCTTCATTTTACTTATGTTTTGACCTTGGTCCATGCTAGGAAGGCATCCTAAGGGCTTACTTTGCTCAAATTTGGGATCAAAAGGCAACTATTGACAAGTTCGCTTGTGTACCTCTGGAAGGTACATACCCCTCTAGGAATTTCGCTCTAGACCCTTTAGAAGGGTCAGGAGCGAAATTTCTCTTTTTGGCACAAATTCCTAGTAGAACTTCATCTCACTTGGTTGCAACTCACTCACAAGGCCTGCATGAATCAACCTTGCCTCAATCACGCCAAAGATTTTGACCTAAACAAGAAGATCAAAGGAAATTCGCTATGGACCCTTTGGAAGGGTCAAGAGCGAATTTTGTGATTTTGCTCAAATTCATGACCTTTTCTCCAAATTTCTATGTCTAAGTTTGTCCAAGGCATCTCCAAGGGTGGATTCAAGTTAATTTCCCCTCAAGTCATGCCTTAAAGTGAAGTTTTGTTAAAAATAGGAGTCAAAAAGGGAGCTAAGGAAGATTCCACTCCTATCCCTTTGGAAGGGTCAAGAGCGAATTTGACAATCTAGCTCAAATTTCTCATTCAACTCTCAAGTTTTCAAGTCTAGGCTTGGTCGTTAGGCATTTCCTAAGGATAAATAGGTCAATTTTATACCAATCAATGCCTAGAGTACAAGGACATCATTCATCAACTGGACCAATCTCAAACCCTCAAAGGGAAGAATCCTTGAGAACACCTGCTCACATACCTCCGTTCACTTCCTTAACTCAATGACATAGGCCCCAAAAGGCAAGATTCCTAGCATGATACAAAGACTTCCTCAAACTCAATCAAGACTCGACCTTCGAAGCAAGACCCAGGCCTAACCAAGAGGAAGCTTTCAACAGAGACCCCGACCTACTGACCAATTTGAGCATAAGCAGACCATCCTATCCTAACGAACCCTCTGGCGACCCTTCAATGCAAAGACTAATAGCCAAGAACCTAAAAGACCAAGAAAACTAACCCTAGAAAGCAAAAAGTAGGGGTCCCCATTTGCAATGGGGCGATGTGTGAATACGTCGCAACACATACCCATCTATTTCTTGACATCGAGGATGTTTGCACAAGTTTCTCTGGATTTCAAGAATCTTTTGACAATCTATGCAAACCGTTGTACCAAATACTGGGTATTTACACAGATTCTTGAATGAACAGACATTTTGTACTAGAGATTATTTTATTATCCTTTGGGAAGTGGAACTAAAGGATCTTCGAGATGGGGCTTCAAAAGACCTTGGAACTTCAAAAGATCCACGAGAGGATGCACAACTGATTTGTCCCCTTCGAGGGTCATAAACTTGGTCGTCATCATCGAATCGGAGAATAGTTTTATCTCCTCTTTCCTCAATTTCTGCAATCTGCAATTGAGATGGCTTCTTCTCATCTTTAAAGAGTTCTATGAGAGGATGCACGACTGCTTTGTCCCCTTCGAGGTTCAAAAACTTGGTCGCTATCATCAAATCAAAGAATAGTTTTATCTCCTCTTTCCTCAATTTCTACTATCTACAATTGAGATGGCTTCTTCTCATCTTCAAAGAGTTCTAATGCCCAATCTTTGGGCATTTGTATTTCAGACCATATTATCATTTTTGGAGCTTTCATTTTTGCGGTTCTACTATAAATTTCCCATACCACACCATATTGACCATTGCTTGGATCCCTTACTCGAGGATCTTTCATTAAAGGGGTTGTGGTATTAAATAGCCTATAATGGATTAAGAAATGCAATGTATGAGAAATTGAACCTTCCTCTATTTTGATATAATCTACCAAGAGTTTGTAGGTCAAGACTTGATTGAGGTTTTGTTGACGTGTATTTTGTACACCATCATACACAGAATAAAATACCTAAAGGCATCTTATCCTCTCTTGAATAAAGTCTCTAACTGCTGAAGATTCGCATGAAGGATCAGTTAGGATGACTCCAATGTTCTGGTTAGTAGGGTCTCTACGTGTGGACAAGCACCAGTGGTATGATGTGATTTGCTGTATCCTCAAGGGGTCTTACGCTCCGAAAGCTTGAAATCTTACTAAACTAAGAAGCATTTCAAAAAAATAACAAAAGGATAGGGTTTTGCAAGAAGTCTAATCTAATCTAGCCCTAAGAATGACTTCATGTGGACAAGACTTGGCGAGATTCTACCAACTTCAATTTCGCCATAAAATAACAACTTAATTGAAATTGGTGCGATCTTCTAAGGTAACGAAATGATTTTCAATGCATCAAAGATCAAAGACACCACCACGAAGGTACATATCCAAGATACAATAATGATTGAAGGTTAAGTGATTCAAATATCTCCAGTTGACCATGCAAGGCGTTCCTACAATCAGCAAGAAGCTAGTGGTATGGAAAGCGAATCCTACCAAAGATCAAGTCTCACACTATGTCCTTCAAATTAACACACTACTTTGATTGAGCATGATTCAAGTAAATTGAACAACCATGAAGATAACCAAGAAAGTTGCAACAAAACACCATAACTTCAATATTTCATTGATTTCAAAGTCATCATGTACAACAATTGCTTGAATTCCTTTCCTCAAACTCAATCTTGCTACAAAAGTGAAAATTGCTTCTAATCTCTCTAATACATCAAACTTTCTCTCTTCTCTATTACATTACTATTCTATTATCAATGAAATGAAAAATGAGGGTATAAATAGCATCCTCAATTACAATGAAAGGTCCAGATTGAAAGTAGATCAACGGTCAAGATCATGACACCTAAACCCTAATTAGGGTTTGTTACAAATGGCCTCCTTTTTACTGAACAATATTAAATGCATAGCCAAATATTAAATTTGGCACAAAAACCTAGGAGACATAAACCAATGACAATTAAGATGCCATGTCATCTATAACAACCTCTCATCTAGAATCTTATTCCCTTTCCAATTCTCTTTTTTAGCATATGTAATGAATCTTGACACGATTCCTTCGATCTCTGCAATTGGAATCTCGGGAAGATTCTTCATACTTTCTTCCAAGTGGATGACCTGATCGAATGCATCTAGAAGAGCTGCGTCCCATGAAGATTCAAGTTCCTTTGTCCTTTCAATCAGGAGCATGGTGGCAAACATCTGATCATATTGCTCGTCTGTGATATTAGTGTCCTTGCAAAAGATGACCTTGATTCTATCCTCTAATTCCTGCATATCCACATCTGTCTCAACTTCGATCCTCCTGCCAAGAATGGTACGTAGTACCTCAAATACTCTGTCCTGGATCGGGTTGATCACCTCCTCAACATGACTGCATCTAGTACTGATGTCCTCGAAGAGAACTTCCTTCATCTGGAGTAAGGTGGACCACTGAAGCAAACTGTGAGATCCTCCATCCATGATCTTTTCTTGCGCTAAGACCTTCCTTGATGTGTGTCTAATTACTTTCAAGACAAGAATGATAACATCTTTGGTATGAGCAAATGCGGCTACTGTTATCATCAAATTGTGGATTATCTCAAGAACCTGGATAGCTTGATGAATAGTCTTCATCATCCTTGTTACAAATTCTACGGCAACTGTATGAGATTTATCCATCCAAGTACTCGTACGCTGGACCATATTCCTGAATCTTTCTGCCTCATTAATTGATTGAAGGGGAAGTGCCTGCACTGGTGATCTAGCTGGATCCTGACGTCCCAAAGGTTCATTGAGATGACTGAAATATGTCCTCCATGCACCAACCTCTCTCTCAAGCTTTCTACTCTTCTCCATTTCTTCTCTAAGCTTGTCCTTCAATGCCTCAAAGGAATCTGTGGCATCATCTAGTGTCTGCTCAGCTGTGGATGGACCTAGCTCAAATGTCTCTACATCATATTCCTCTGCTAAGATCTCACCTTCATACTTGTCTACTGCCGGTGTAGCTATCTGTAATTTTCTGGATCCAGTCTCATCTCTAATCATCTTGGACATCTTGGTAGCCTTTCTCTTTTCTGTCACTTCCTGGGAATGTCCAACAAGGCTCTCTAAATCAATCACATTGTCCTCGTCCTCTATCACAATCACCTTCGTTAATCTTTCCTTCAACCAATCTGGGATGGCCGATCTTGTCTCTTGAACCTGAATTTCCTTATACACTACTTCTTCTTCTCTGGGAGGAGATGTTACTTCGTTATCTTCTTTATCTTCATCTAGCTCATAATCCTGGAGAGATCCACCTGGTGACCTTTGCGGTGCCTGTCCTTCTTCCTGCCTATCGTTCTGTACCATCGACTCCATGGATTCTTCCACCTGAAATGTTCTCTTCTCTGGTCTAGAAGAAGTACCGGATGAACGATCTCAGTTGGCCTCTTGCCTCTTCTTGGAAGATTCCCTCTTTCCAGGTCTCTCTTTCCTCTTCGAACCTCTTGGATGGAGATCGCCTTCACTTGCACTTCGAAGGTTACCTTCACCTGAATTTCTAGGATTACGATTGCCTTCGCTTACACTAGCTCCACCTTCGGCTGGTTTCTCTTCCAAAGTGAAAGTCATAGTTATGCCTTGCTCTCTCAACTTCTGATGCTGTACGTCAACCCATCTGCGAGTACAAGACAAAACTGGAGCCATCAAAGCATCCAAATCCACAACTTCGGGCTCATTCCAATCTAACCTTACTGACTTACTCTCTCGATCATAGGACGACTGGATATGTCTGCCACTGTCCTAAGCTTGGTCGGCCACTCTGTAAATCTTGCATTTCTTGATGAAATCCAAAGGCAATCTAGAATGCATTTTTCGTTTCACTTCAAGATCATCTAAGAGATTCATCATAAAATCTTCAATTTGGTACTCATGCTTAAACTTCCTACCGACTGTCTCCTCTAACTGTCCATGTGGATCAAAGCTTTCTCTCAAAGCAAAGGATGAAAAAGAATACAAGGCTAACTCCTTCTCTGCGTCATCCATGGCTAAAGCATTAGGACATACCTCAACTGAATTGCCCAATATAATAGGTACCGGAACTCCATTTCCATGTCTGTGTCTGAATGCCTTCGCATAAGCTGCCAACTGTCTTGTTACCTCAAGTAACACAATTCTGTCTGTCGGATATCTCGGCAACATGTATGGAGGTAAAGGACATCCATGTACTCTGATATAAGTAAACTTCGGAAATTGAATAAACCAAGCACCATACCTCTTTATTAATTTCTGTGCATCCTGAGATAATCTGTTGTGAATCCCACCTTGCAACGTCCTTGTGATGTTCATTGTGAAGGTATCATTAACTAACTTGTAGTTGCTTCCTGGCGGATGATGCAAGTAGGCATAGGAATCACAAGCTCTGACCTCGCCGGGTCCTTTTCCAATCACTCCTCTGTGAGGTAGTCCTGCATACTCAAAACTCCTGATCAATGCATAGATGACGTATGAACTCATGTGGAAGGACTTGGTAGCCTTGAGTCTCCTCAACTGTACGTCCAAGCAATGGCTAATCATTCTAGCCCAATGAATTGTTCCTTTACCCTGAACTATCACCTGGATGAAGTAGAACATCCACTTTTCAAAGTAAAAACCCTGAGGGGCACCTGTGACTCGGTTGAGCATTGTAATCAAATCTTTGTACTCCTCCTGGAAATCAATCCTGTGTGGTGTGTTCGGTACCTTGCTCAGGCGAGGACGACTCTTGAGTAACCAGTTCTTGTTGATGATGCTTAGACAAGCATCTGGATCATCTTCGTACATTGACCTGGCTCCTTCTATGCTCTTGTATATCATATCTCTGTGTTCTGGAAGATGGAAAGCTTCACTTATAGCTTCCTCTGAAAGATACGCCAAAGTGTTTCCTTCATTGGACACGATCGTTCTGGATTGAGGATCATAATGACGAGCACACTCGATCATCAACTCATGACACTGAACTGCTGGAGGGAAGCCGGCCGCCTTAATGATGCCACTTTCAATTATCCTCCAGGCGACAGGTGATGGCTTGCCAATGTAAGGGACGTCTCGAAATTTCTTCGTGCTAAAGTTACCCAAGTTGGTATCTCCAATGTTGCTCCACTTCGACACGATCTTCGTCTCCACTTCTTCGGTCTTTTGATCTTCTTTCATGAGAGCTGGACGACTGGTGGATGCTCCCGCCTTAGGGGTCGCCATACCTACACAACATTTCACAATAAGTAACTGGATATTGCAATGAATAACATAGATTTAGAGAGTAAATTTTAGGAAACTTCATGATAAGTCTTTGAGTTATCATTTCCTAAATAACGATTGAGCTAGGGGAATTCAAAATTCAAAATTCAAAATTCAAGCCATGACGATCAACGTTCAAAATCAAAACAATAAAACCATATCGCCATACCTTTCTCGATAGCTAACTCTAGAATGCAAAATGAATAAAATCGCCTAGGCAAAATTGATATTAGGTGGCTTCAACGTGATCTCCTCTTCAAAATAGCAACTTCGCCACCTTTCAAGTCTTTGACGTGATCTTCCAATATCCTTGGCAAGTTCGCTCAAATGAAACTAAGGTTCGCACTTCCTTTCGATGATACTTGCGCCTCCCTTGCTTGAACTAAAATTCGCACCTCAAAACACCACTCGCATTTCTCCTTTGTCTTCCTTAAATCGCACTTGAAATGGTAAAATGAGAATGTGAAAATACAATCTTCATCTCCCCTTTATAAGCGCTCACACCTCAATTACCATTAGGCCGACTTGGTAATTAAAAACAAATTTTAAATAAAATATAAAGGCCGACCTCCATAAACCAAGCGCTTCATTTAATTTTTCAATTGATTAATAATTAATTATTAAATGCCTTTATTATTTAAATTGTCAAATTCGATTTTTACAAAGGCAAAAAATAATTAATAAATATCAAACACAATAGTTAAATGCTAATTAATTGAATCTTTTAATTTATCGAATTTTAGCATTTAAAATAGATTCAAAAATATTTGTTTAAGCGCCAAATTTTGAAGATGAACAATACATACCTCATCGCCCTGGTCCCTGACTGAGGGACAGGAGCGATCCATTAACTTTGTCTTGATCCTTGCATTTTTGACGTTCAAAGTCTTCATCTCCACGTTGAATTTGCCATTTTCGTTGGGTTCTTCGAGCTTGATTGATTTGCTTGTATGAACGGGTGCCCTTTATGACCATTATCGCCCTGGTCCCTTGGAGAGGGACAGGAGCGATCTAGATGTTTTCACTTAGATCTTGTATCTTTAATCTCCAATTTTCATCATAAGGCGAATAATAACATTATTTCTTCATTCTACGCTTGTTCCACTTAACTTCTACAAGGCGTTTTTGATGTTTGGAGGATCATCGCCCTGGTTCCTTGGAGAGGGACAGGAGCGATCCATGTGTTTTCTCCATTTCAAGCTTAAATTGGTAACATCTTAACGTTCACCTCCTTTGTGTCGCCTTCCAAATGATGTTTTTAAACCTTGTGCAACTTTGCCTTGACGTGATCTTCAACGGATAACAAGTGACTTAATAAATATCGCCCTGGTCCCTTGGAGAGGGACAGGAGCGATCCTTATGTCTTGGTCTAAATTCACCACCTTTCAATCTTTGTTTTTCGTTCATTGCCTTCCAAATAACATCCTTGATCTTGTTCAACCTTGCTTTGACATGCATTTGAAGGAAAATGAAGGTTTTAATAAAAATCGCTTTGGTCCTTGTCCAAAGGACAGGAGCGATATAGCTTCTTTGTACAAATTGGTATTCATTTGACGTTTAAAACCCTTGTATATCATCTTGTTAAGACGCCTTAGACCTTGTGCGACCTCACAAAACCTTGACTTGGCATGAATCTTGTATGAATTGGCAAATATAGTAAATATCGCTCTGGTCCCTTGGGTAAAACGTAGTCCCTTGATCCTTCTTGGTTGCTCAATACTTGATAAACTTTCAAAATCTAGGCCCTTATAGGAATTTCGCTCTGGTCCCTTCCTGAGGGACAGGAGCGAATTAGGGTATTTTAATGCAAATCCTTCAATTTGGTGATCTTCGTAACTTTGTGTTTGATTGAGATGCCTCGAAATGTCCTTGCCACCTTATATCCGGACTTGGAGTGTCTTGAACTTGGAGGAAAAGCGACATAATCATTAGATCGCCCTGGTCCCTTGGAGAGGAACAGGAGCGATTTTGCTCTTGTAGGCTTTGTCTCACTTTGCTAACTTCAAAAATTATCTTCAATGGTCTCGTCATACCTCCTTTCATTCATCCATGCCTTGGAATTCATTGTAACCTGGCAAGAAATTTGTCTAAGACAAAAATTGCTCTGGTCCCTGACTGAGGGACAGGAGCGAACTTGGGCATTTGGGTCCCTTGTTGACGTTTGGTAATCTTCAATTTGTCTTCAACAGGTTCAATCACTTCCCTTCTTGCCTTCAAACCTAAGACTTGCTTGATCTTTGCCCAAAACATGCCCTATGAAGGATTTCGCTCTGGTCCCTGGGAGAGGGACGGGAGCTACAATGGTTTTCGCCCTGGTCCCTGACTGAGGGACAGGAGCGATTTTGCATATTTGGGTCATTCTCCTTCACGACAGCACTTCAAGTTATATTCATTTGATAAAACACATCTCCTTGGACCTCTTCAAATCGTCAAGTCATTGAAATCCTGCAAGGACAAAATAATATTTGATTTTGAGCTCCGGTCCTTCACTGAGGGACAGGAGCGATTTTGCTCCCTGGGGCATTTCCGTGTTCGTGAAATTCTTCAATTTATATTCAACGGAAAGATCATACCTTTCTCTATCACTTCCAATTCGAAATTCATCTTGACCCTGCAGAGATAGTGAGATTTTTGAAAACGAGCTCCGGTCCTTCACTGAGGGACAGGAGCGATTTTGCTCCTACAGGCCAAAATATCAAGTTTTCTCAAGCTTAATCACTTCACAAGGCAAAAACAAATCATTCCCAATGCCCAGGATCAAAAATCAAAAAACTCAAAATTTAGTCAAAATTACTCAATTGGACAAAAATTCACATTTCATCATCAACACTTAGACAAATTAAGACTCTGCACCCAAAATTCCAATTGAAAATAGACCATTTTTGGCGAATTCATTTCATTCAAAATTACATCCTGCGAGAGGAAGCTTAAAAAGCTCTCAAGACTGACTGGACTCTGGCCTGAAAAGACAGTAATGGAAACCCTAAGGCTTGACCCTAAATCCAGACAACTGACGAACTACCAAAATCCTAAAAAGCAAAGTGAAAGGCGAGCAAAAACGAGCAAAAAGAGGGGGTCCCCATTTCAAATGGGGCGATGTGTGAAATGGTCACAACAGGTTTGCATCTTTCAAAGAGACTTAAAAAGTTAGGAACCGCATGAAAGATCACGGCTTTACCAAACATATTTTGACTTACTGCTCCTAGGAGTCTATTCGTGGTTCGTTTATGTCTTTTATCTAGCAGTGCCATGAACGCAGTTACTGGCAGACCATCCCTATAATGTTTTCCAATCCTATACATACATATGAGATGTGCAGATACTGATAGGCATTTTTTGAGGATAGGGCCATTTCCCTAATCTTATGTATTTCTTTATCAGAAAATTGTTTGTTACGGTTAATTGAAGTTCACTGATTTTACACATTCTCTTAGATTGAAAAGTAAACATTCCCACATCAAGATATATATGAGAAAAGGACTTGGGTGGAACACTAAATCTTTTAGTGGCTAATTCATTACTGCTTGATGTAGTATCAAATTCTGGAATTGTAAGAGAAACAGCATGCTGAGTTATAAAGTTTCCAAGATTTCCCGCTTTTCATCGCTCGATCTGTTACTTGCCATACTTGTTATGTTTTCCTTTGCAAAGATTCACCAGAAATTTACTCAAAATTGGGACTTCTAAAGGCTTGAACAGCACAAATTGCCCTAAAAAGCAAATGATTTCGGCACTTCGATTTACAGAGTAAGACTAGCACATAGCAAAGCGATAGAGAACATTTGCAGAGAAGAGAAATATCTTCATTCAAATTAGGGCAAAAAATTTACAAGGTTTAGGGTTTAAGGTAACACCATAAACCCTCTCTTGGGTCCGAAGAGACCTTAGGGCTCTGATGGGGTGGCCTACCTAGTGCAGGTGCTCGTCTCTGCCCTCCCTATTCACCTATCTATGATTGTGACTTCAACAATCAACTATCTAATCCCAAGAGAGGAAACCGCAATAGGGCCCAAAAATCCTCCCATCTAAGCCCAAGAGTGGTCTTTATACCCCTTGGCCCACATGTGGCAGACACATCAGTCATCCATCATGGGGTGGTCTACTTAGAAGGGGATCTCGTATCTGCTCTCCCTTCTTATATTTGCTTCTCTTCTCTACATGATTGCTTGTTGGGGAAACAAGTAATCTAAAGATTAAGGAAAAGCATTTCATATTATGGCCTATACAAAATATAATAAATTATATATACAATATATTATCATATTGCATACCAAAATACTCAGTAAAAATACATTATTGCGGATTCCCTTAAGTGTGCTGAGTGCATATAAGATATTGTTTTTCCTATCTTCCTTTTCCCGATTCAATATCCTTGATAAATGCAGATTCTATGTTTCGATTGATTTTGTATGATCGATTGATTGATTGATTCAATGAATTCCTGATTGGATGATTTGATGTAATGGTGAGTGATGGTTAAGTGGATGTTGATTTGATGAGTGATGAGTGATTATGCAAGGAAGGCTAGTTTGAGATATTGATGAATGATGATTGAATGTATGCTGATTTGATAGAGTAATGATCTTCTGATTGATTGATTGCTGATTTGATGATTGATGATTGCTTTATGGATTCATGAGTGATGATTGATAAGTGATCCTTGAATGCTTGAAATGATTCCTCCTTTATAATTTATTGGTAAAACAATCACCACCCTTCATGAGAAATGAGTCACCACCCTTCATTACTACCTTTGAGAATAATAGATTATTTCCATACTTTTTCTCCTTTTCTCCTCCCTTCCTCAAATGAAACCTTCTTCCCTTTATATCTTCCAATGTGAGGGAGAAGTCACACCTCTTCATCATGCCTACCCTTTGCAAGAGTCACAACCTTTCACATTTCTGCCCTTGAAAAGTCACTTCCATTACCTTCCTTAATCCCTATGCTCTATTCTTTCTTCCTCTCTCCATTCCATATCCCCCTTTTGAAAGGAGTTGCCTTCTCCCTTTTATATCTCATTTTTGAGGGAGTCACAACTTTTCGTTTCATGCCTTTTGACCATTCATTAAACTTAATTAAATTTGATTATATTATATTTTAATTTTATTCTTTTGTATTTTAATTTTATTATTATTATTAATTATTAAATCCTATTTCAACAAGGGAACATTGCAGTCAACCTTGCCCAAGATCGCTTGTCCTTAAGCAATCACAAGCTAGCATGCTTCCTTAGAGATACCAAGATTCTAATCGGTCTATTTGGAACACATTCTAATGCTGTGAAATATATATTTATTTTTGCCTTTCATCTCACTTTCTCATATTTTTATTTTTATTTTGAAATTCCTAGAGGACATGCCTGCTACATATATCTTTACAATATTTGAATTTTTTACCAGAAATGTAGAACTGATCCTACAAATCCAAACTATTTTAGCTTCCAATTCTTGCGGGAAATGAATGAAACTTTATGGTAAAAAATTTGTCGTCATTTGAAGGACAACACTTTCTGTCATAAGTGACAGAAATTCTTAGTGTTCATTTGGTCTGCACACATTCAAGAGTTCATTGTTCCTTTCATGTAAATACATGTTAGTTTGATATTATGAGGATAGAGCACGTAACGTAGTTGCAAACTTTAAGGAGATGTTAATTTGAGGGTCACTCTGTTCTTCACTTTATTTACTGACAGTACCATTACGTCAGTAGGTTCTCAACGGTCATTCTGTTCTTCACTTGATTGCTTCGATTAAGGCATGAATATAGTTGCAATAGTTTGTAGTTGTACTACTATGTTTTACAGTATAGTTTCTTTAGTGCAACTGATTTATCTAGATGCCACAAACATGTAGAAGGGTTATTCTTGTGCTCCATTAGTTGATATTTATTTAAGATTCACTACTTTCCCTGTTTTCATCGGTGTTATGAGCACAAAACATTTCATGGTACATTATTAACTCCCTGTCTCTCTAGATTCATACAGGTTCAGACATAGTTTCCATTTGTAGAATTTATGGTTTCATCTATTGTTGTTTGTGGAAGCATGCTGTGAGTTTGGTGACCCATTTTATTTGTTGCTACTCTACCTGTATGAATATTTGTGGTAAAACCATCAATTTTATTTGTTGCTACTCTACCTGTACGATGATTAAATAAGTGGTTTGAAACTGCTGGAGATTTTAATTTGCTGTTTTATTTCTGATAGCTGTGTTAACAGGTGACCGTATTTAATAAAGTACACTTATCCTGTGTGACTATTCTTAATAAAATACACTTAGTCTATGTGACTATGTCTAATTAAAATCTCACAGATGATTCTTTCGTCAATCATAAAGGTTATTATCAGAGTTCAAGATCCATGGGATGCTACCAATGACATCATATAAACCCTTAGCAAAATTGGAGGTTGGAAGTATTTAGTAGAGGATTTCATATCAAAATTGGAGGATTGGAAGTATTTAGTAGAGGTTGTCAATGCATGTATACTTGCAAACCCAGCAATTCAATTTCACCATTACAATGCTTTCCCTACTCATCACAATTTCCCAACATATGCTTTCCCTCTTCTACCTTCACTGCCTATCATTGCTAATGTATCAAAAGAGAATGGGACCAATGTTTCAAGATAGAGTGCACCAAATTATATCAATGGCTAGTACAATAGTTGCAGATCTTTTCATAACACTCTCAAGCCACATGTATTTACCATACAGGTCATTTTTGCAATCATACAAGTAGGAAATTTTCCCATCAGTTCTTAGTTCTTAGAGCTGACACCTACAGTTTTATTCTATAGGAAACTGAAACTCTTACTAGGAAAACCAAACCATAACTAACAAAATAGGCTAGAACCTGAGATATGCAGTAATGGAGATAGAACTATCTTGGAACATGTTGATTATTGTAACAAATTATACACAGCCATAAAATGATTCCTTACGAACAAATCATGTTGAACAATAGTCGTATCTGCTTTCCCTTGTATTTCCTTCTCTTCTCTACATGATTGTTTGTTGGGGAAACAAGTAATCTAATGATTAAGGAAAAGCATTTCATATTATGGGCTATATAAGAAATTATATTTGCAATATATTATCATATTGCATACCAAAATACTTTGTAAAAATACAAGTTATTGCAGATTCCCTTAGGTGTGCTGAGTGTAGATTAGATATCGTTTTTCTGATCTTCCTTTTTCTGATTCGATATCCTTGATGAATGCAGATTCTATGTATATAGGAGCTTCTGCTCCATCGTTTGATATTTGTATGATTGATTGATTGATTCAATGAACTCGTTGATTGGATGATTTGAGGTAATGGTGGTGAGTGATGATTAAGTGGTTGTTGATTTGATGAATGATACTTTGAGATATTGGTGAATGCTGATTTGATAGAGTACTGATTTGCTGATTGATTGATTGCTGATTTGATAATTGATGATTGCTTTATGGATTCATTAGTGATGATTGATAAGTGATCCTTTATAATAAATTATTTCCAAACTTTTTCTCCTTTTCTCCTCCCTTCTGAAATAAAACATTCTTCCCTTTATATCTCTTCCAATGTGAGGGAGAAGTCACACCTCTTCATCATGCCTACCCTTTGCAAGAGTCACAACCGTTCACATTTACCACCCTTCATAATTTCTGCCCTTGAAAAGTCACTTCCTTATTTTCTTCCCATTGCTTTCTTCTTCCATTAATCCTTCATCCCTATGAAATATTCTCTCTTCCTCTCTCCATTCCATATCCACCTTTCAAATGAAGTTCTCTTCTCTCTTCATCATGCCTACCCTTTGCAAGAGTCACAACCATTCACATTTACCACCCTTCATAATTTTTGCCCTTGAAAAGTCACTTCCTTATTTTCTTCCCATTACTTTCTTCTTCCATTAATCCTTCATCCCTATGAAATATTCTCTCTTCCTCTCTCCATTCGATATCCCCCTTTCAAATGAAGTTCTCTTCTCCCTTCTATATCTCATGTTTGAGGGAGTCACAACTTGACGTATTATGCCTTTTGACCATACATTAAATTATATTTTAATTTTATTCTTTTATATTTTTATTTTAATTTTATTTATATTCTTTTATATTTTGATTTATTATTATTATTGTAACAAGGGGAAATTACATAAATGCAAAAACTAAATCCTCACATGTTATAATTTCATTTGTGATGCCCTCTTCAAATTAAGTTCTCTTCTCCCTTTTATATCTCATGTTTGAGGGAGTAACAACTTGACGTATCATGCCTTTTGATCATACATTAAACTTAATTAAATTTTAATTATATTATATTTTAATTTTAATTTTATTTATATTCTTTTATATTTTAGCTTTATTATTATTATTTCAACAAGGGGCATTACATAAATGCAAAAACTAAATCCTCGCATGTTATAATTTCATTTGTGATGCCCCCTTCAAATTAAGTTCTCTTCTCCCTTTTATATCTCATGTTTGAGGGAGTCACAACTTGACGTATCATGCCTTTTGATCATATATTAAACTTAATTAAAATATAATTATATTATATTTTAATTTTAATTTTATTTATATTCTTTTAAATTTTAGTTTTATTATTATTATTTCAACAAGGGGCATTACATAAATGCAAAAACTAAATCCTCGCATGTTATAATTTCATTAGTGATGCCCAATCCTCGCATGTTATAATTTCATTAGTGATGCCCCAATGCCCCCTTCATTGGAAAGCATCTAAAAATCTATGGCAACCAATGGCTTCCAAAATTCAGCTAAAACTTGCTAGATAGACTAACAATAGGTTTACTATGGTTGGAAGAGGCCAACAGATTCTAATTGTGCTCCAAGATGTCATGGACTATCTATATCTCATTTTTCATGCCTAAGAAAGCAGGAAACCAAATCACAGTCACAACAAAATTTCTTTTAGAGGTAAATTGAGCAAGATTGTGAAGTCATCTTTGGTTATTGGGTCCACTACCATTGCTCCCAAAAGGGGAGTGTCAAGATTTTTAATAAGACAATGACAATGAAACATGCTTGTCAAATCACACAATTATCTTGAAAGATCAGAAAATCCATTATTGAATCCACAAATGGTTCACCATTGTAAGAGGCCAACAGATTCAAATTGTGCTCCAAGCTGTCATGGACTATCTAGGTAAATTGAGCAAGGTTGAAGTTAACTTTGGTTATTGGGTCCACTACCATTGCTTCCAAAAGGGGAGTGTCAAGATTTTTAATAAGACAGTGACAATGAAACATGCTTGTCAAATCACACAATTATCTTGAAAGATCAGAAAATCCATTATTGAATCCACAAATGGTTCACCATTGTAAGAGGCCAACAGATTCAAATTGTGCTCCAAGCTGTCATGGACTATCTAGGTAAATTGAGCAAGGTCGAAGTTAACTTTGGTTATTGGGTCCACTACCATTGCTTCCAAAAGGGGAGTGTCAAGATTTTTAATAAGACAGTGACAATGAAACATGCTTGTCAAATCACACAATTATCTTGAAAGATCAGAAAATCCATTATTGAATCCACAAATGGTTTACCATTGGAAGAGGCCAACAGATTCAAATTGTGCTCCAATCTATATCTCATTTTTCACGCCTACGAAAGCAGGAAACCAAATCACAGAGTCACAACAAAATTTCTTTTAGAGGTGAATTGAGCAAGATTGTTATGTTAACTTTGGTTATTGGATCCACTACCATAGCTTCCAAAAGGGGAGTGTCAAGATTTTCAATAAGACAATGACAATGAAACATGCTTGTCAAATCACACGATGATCTCGAAAGATCAGAAAATCCATTATTGAATCCACAAGAACTCTTGAAACTGCCCAGTGTTTGAAGCATGCATATAAAACAGGGGAAAATTCTCCTCTTCCTGATTTTGGACTCTATACTTTGCTGCATATGTTACAAGGACAATAGTGCTTTAAGCTGCAGGATCACTACTATCCTCTTAAGAGGAATCTAGAGATTGGAATATTGAATTCAGAATTAGTAATGTGGTTGGTAAAATGGTCCCAAACCATTGTCAACTTCTGATTCTAAGAATTATTAAAAAGGGAAATTGTACACATAATGGTTGAAGATACACTCATCTGATCTGAAAAATTCTTTTAGGAATGTTATATTTCTGGGAAATTACAGTTTTCTACAGTATACCAATCACTTACACACTACCTGCAAGTGACAGACAATGGTTGAAGATACACTCATCTGATCTAAAAGATTCTTTTAGGAATGTTATATTTCTGGGAAGTTACAGTTATCTAGAGTATACCAATCACTTACACACTACCTGCAAGTGACAGACAATGGTTGAAGATACACTCATCTGATCTGAAAGATTCTTTTAGGAATGTTATATTTATGTGAAGTTACAGTTTTCTACAGTATACCAATCACTTACACACTACCTGCAAGTGACAGACAATGGTCAAAATTATAGATTTGGGCCAAAAATAAAACTTTTTCTGTGGCTAGGATGCACAATCAGGTTTTCTGCACTGCCAATCTGCTAAAAAGAGGGACAGCATAGCCACCTTTTGCCCATATAGTAAAAGAAATATCTAAACTATTGGATGTCTTTTTTATTCATCATGGATAAGCTAAAAAGGCTTGGCAA
Source organism: Cryptomeria japonica (assembly GCF_030272615.1). Lineage (NCBI taxonomy): Eukaryota > Viridiplantae > Streptophyta > Pinopsida > Cupressales > Cupressaceae > Cryptomeria > Cryptomeria japonica. The sequence goes on along the minus strand of NC_081414.1, from coordinate 554,185,613 downwards.
ACGTTTTCTTCTAAATCAAACAGAGGCTTTAGAAGACCCCAGGGATTCTATTTAAAATTCAAATGGATAGAATTATACTCAAGTATTTTAAGTCATCAATATCCTACATCTGCTAATGCTTGGTTTGTCATATGGCAGCCATAGAGGTAAACTGAATTACTTATGACATATGTTACAAGGGCACAACTTTATCATGTATCAATCTCAGAAGCCCTAGGCATCGTTACAGTTCCCTCCTGTCAGCTTCAATGTCCCCTTTCCTTTTATCATATCCCATTCCCCTTCTTTAACATCTCTATTCATCAATTGGACCCCATTCAACTATGTCATTCCAAACCCAACTCTCCACACTCTATCCATCTCTGCTCATTTCTTCCTCTTTCTTAGTTCTATCAATCAAAAGCTCATCTTCAAAGGTGGCTTTCTTGAAGCAGCAAAAACTTTATAAACATGGATATTTCAAGTAGTTAACCCACACAAAATCTTGTTATTTCCATCCCATTGTTGGATGCTAGTCCAACTACATTGTATCTCTATCATCGTGATCATGCAAAGCCTCCACCTATGCCACCTATTGTCTCTAAACCACACCTAGAAGAAGACATAACTATCTTCATTGAAACCTTAGGTAAACCTTTCAAGATTGAAACAGAGATATCAAATCTTCCACATCCACCTCCTGCTTGAGTTAAGAATGGTTTTCAGTCAGGAGACATCCAACTTTAACTTAAGACTCCCTCGCAGCTTCAAATCTCCATTTTCAATCAACATGGACTTCAAGGAAGAGACTCATAGTGATGACAAACCTTGGCTTGAGGTTTATCAAAGTACCACCAGGGATTTCTAGCAATCAATACACTCTATCATCATGATCATGCAAAGCCTCCACCTATGCCACCTATTGTCTCTAAACCATGCCTAGAAGAAGATATAGCTAGCTTCATTGAAACCTTAGGTAAACCTTTCAAAATTGACAGAGATATCAAATCTTCCACATCCACCTCCTGCTTGAATTAAGAATGGTTTTCAGTTAGGAGACATCTAAATTTAACTTAAGACTCCCTCGCAGCTTCAAATCTCCATTTTCAATCAACATGAACTTCAAGGAAGACTCATAGTGATGACAAGCCTTGGCTTGAGGTTTATCAAAGATACCACCAGAGATTCTAGCAATCAATACACTCTACCTCACTTCCCACTTCTTCAAATTAAAGTGCCAACTGAAAATATACCTGGCCTGAATTGGATCTTATGACTACTTTATTTGGTTTAGGGTTCAAATCAGTGGAAAACACACTGACTAAAAAACTTAATGTGTTATAGAACAATAATTAAACAGTGCTGAAATGAATATTGACAAAAAATGTAATTGCTTAACAATAGAGTTATATTGAATAAGAGATAGTGTTCAAAGGGAGCAATCTCTATGGGATGGATGTATCCTTGAACTCCGACTCTTCATTGAATCAACATTTTACACAGCTGTGTGATAAAGAAACTGAAAAGTTACTACACATAATAAACCAAGGGTTGTCCTTGGGAACTAAAAAGTCATCCCTCATGGGTGTGACATGCGCTTGAAAACAGAACTGTTATTGCAAACAGAACTGAACTATTTGATAATTGCAAACAGCTAGAAATAAATTCTGGTCTGGTTATTTTGGTGATACCAATTGTTGAAATCATAATTTCTTTACCACATAGCTTGGAATTCAGAACTTAGATGTGTTTGGAAAGCCAAGTTGTCAGCAAGTTTTGATGCCTCAAAAAGGAGGCTTTGCTACTCTTGTGGAGCATCCAATTTAAACTTTCAAGGGTAAATTCTGCTACTATAAGAGCCCTGAAAATAAAAAATACTGAAATTTTTTATTTTTGGAAGTTCTCATGATTGCATCCTAAATGTCACTTGAACATCCTGAGTTAGTTCCTGGATCACTGTGAAACCCTGGGCTCAAATCAAGCATTTCAGGGCAATGACAAGACAAATATAGGTCAAAGAAGGAGCTCTCTATTTTTGGCGAAGCCTATAATTCGAAGTCAATATCTTTTGAAAGTCGTAAAAAAGGTACATGATTTAAAAGTGTACATGAGGAAACCAAAAGAAAATGCCAAATTGCAGACATTTACTCATCCATCTCAAACGACTAATGTGGGGAATCAGGGGAAAGGACTTATTTGTATTGATAATAAGAATGTCTCGGTGATCCAGCTACGGAAGAAAATGACTTAAGACAAATTGCGATAAACAGGATCAGTGCCAGATAACATATAACAAGCTACTAATGTGGGGAATCAGGGGGAAAGGACTTATTTGAATTGATGATAAGAATGTCTCGGTGAATCCAGCTACGGAAGAAAATGACTTAAGACAAATTGTGATAAACAGGATCAGTGCCAGATAGCATATAACAATACTCAAAACTACCATGTATATTTAGAATCAAACCTATGTTACCCGAAGTTTCCGGGACGGGGATGGCAGGGGACGGAGGTACGTGTTTCCGGGACGCTGATTTTTTTGCCAATTTTGGGGACGGCTAGGGACAGCAAAGGAGACGGTTCTATAAAAATAGAGAAAATTAAAATATATAGGGAAATTCAAAATATTCATATGAAAACATGGATAAAACATGCACATATACATTATAGAACCTTAAGATATAAGAACTAGCAGAATTATTATGGCGTCAAAGTCAAATTGCTTATAGAATTCACTGTCTATATGCAGAAATTATGGGGACGTCCCCGACGTCCCCTAGGAGTCCCCTGTCCCCGGGATGGGGACGCCTGAAAAAAAAAGCGGGGAACGTAGATATTATCAAACAGATCTGTATAAAGTCCTTGCTACACAAAAAGGATCAGGGTCTATGGTGCCCCCTAGACTATCAGAAACTAAACATAACATTATCATATAATAAGTGGGGCCTGGACCTGACGCTCGTCTTAAAGTAATCATTAGACTGAAGCAGGGGGTTTCCTTAAAAAAATCATTGCATGGAAACTGATGAATCCTCAAATAATCAGAAACACAAAAACTCGTGATATACAGGAAACAGGACTTCATAAGATCATCATAAAATACAAAGAGAAATATCATTAAACAGAAACAATTCCAAAGTACATATAGTAATTCTAAATCTCATGTAAATTTAGAATCAGCCAGATCAGTAGAAGGCCCTTGCTACACGATAAGGTCCTAGGGTTTTAAGGAGTCCCCTGGTTAACCTTGAGAGCCCTGCTTAGAAGGATATTGAATATGTGATGAAAGAAAATACACAGAAATGACTAGCTTATAACTAAATAACAATACTCAAAGGAGATCACAAAACAGAAGCAAAATTAAAAGCCTATTAGAGCTTTTCATTGGGAAAAGCCACTAAAATAATTACCAACAAAATCATCTCAGAGATAGACGACAGACTAAAAAACTACAGAAATTTCTATGCTAAACATAACATTATCATATAATAAGTGGGGCCTGGACCTGAAGCTCGTCTTAAAGTAATCATTAGACTGAAACAGGGGGTTTCCTCAAAATAATCATTCCATTGAAACTGATGAATCCTAAAATAATCAGAAACACAAAAACTCGTGATATACAGGAAACAGGACTTCATAAGATCATCATAAAATACAAACAGATGACTTGAGAGAAATATCATTAAACAGAAACAGTTCCAAAGTACATATAGTAATTCTAAATCTCATGTAAATTTAGAATCAGCCAGATCAGTAGAAGGCCCTTGCTACACAATAAGGTCCTAGGGTTTTAAGGAGTCCCCTGGTTAACCTTGAGAGCCCTGCTTAAAAGGATATTGAATATGTGATGAAAGACAATGCACAGAAATGACTAGCTTATAACTAAATAACAATGCTCAAAGAAGATCACAAAACAGAAGCAAAATTAAAAGCCTGTTAGAGCTTTACTTTGGGAAAAACCACTAAAATAATTACCAACAAAATCATCTCAGAGATAGACTACATACCAAAAACCTACAGAAATTTCTATGCTAACCGAACTATACTATAGACTATGAAACTACAGAAATTTCTATGCTAGCCAAACTATTTCAAATTTGTCGGTTTCATATCATACTAGTTTCATTTTATATCAGTATTTCTTTAAAAAAAAAACCATAAAGATAATCACCAACAATGTGTTATCCACAAAATCATACAACTAAAAAACAGTAAAACTCAGCATACAACCTTTGCAATGAACATACAGCGCATAAATTCAAAGTACTTACCCAAAATAATTTTGATTGGATATTTGGCCTGCATCATGTTGCAAATAGCTGAGTCCTCTTGCCCTTCCTCTGCTCGCCACACCCTCCTCAACCTCAAATAAAATGCAGATATAAAACACACAGCACAAACAAAATCGAGATATGAAACACACTACACAAGAAGCCGTCACAAGCAAAAGTAAAAATGAAAAAGAAAAGGCATGGCCATGCCAAAAGAAACAAGAAAGAGAAACCTAAAATCAGAGGAAAAGGAAAACCAGAGAATATAAATGAAAATGATCAATTAATACCTGTATATATGCTAATGAAATCAACGGCACTATTATCTAAAACGCAGAAATCGACTTACAAAAACAAAAATCAAACGGCTATTGCATCCAAATCGTTTATTCGTCCTCATCCACGACTGTCAATCGAGAGACGTTGGAGCATAAAAGCTGTTTTCTTCCAACAGAAACTACCGTTTGCTCTGGATGTCCTAAAACGTGGGACTTTGTTGTCTATTTTTTATTCTAGTATTATTCGTTTAATTTAGTAAAAAGGAAAACATATTTTTAAGGATTTTTCAATTGGAATATTTATTTAATTGTTTTTAAATATATTAAATATTTATTATATTTAAATATATTGTTTATCTATAAATATTTATATTTTTTAACAATATCCAATAGCATTCTATTATAGAATTAACAAGCGCTACGTAGTAGCTAGTACTTGCCATTTTAGTATTGTAATTTAATTATTGAATAGTTATAATCATAATTATTATTAAATCTTAATTTTAACTTTAATGATAATAATAACAGTACTTAATAATAATTAAAATTATAGTTATAATTTAATTATTATAGAGAATTAAGATTATAATTCATTATTAAGATTATCATAATCTTAATTAATAATTATTTAGTTAAAATTATCAAATGATTATAAATTTAAAAAAATAATTAATTAAAACTATAGTTATAATATAATTGATCAAAATGACTTAGTGAAAATGCGGAAAAACAAACAACTCGCTCACAAACATCAAATTCATGCGCATCCCAAGGCAGGACAGGCTTCTCTCGCAGGCACACGAACACACAAATCAAGGCACCGAAGGATTACTATTTTCTTGTATCTCATCCTCGCACTACTTCTAGAGGAAGCCTGATTCTAGTAGGACAAAGCAAATGCTCATCTACAAAAAATGTCGCCCTCTATGATATTATTTACAGACCACATATGGCTCTGCACATATACCCGCGAAGATATCTAGACATCGAGCGACAGAAATGGTTCTTTGGGCAAACAAAATACGCGGTTTCTGCTTGCAATTTGGGGAACTGGGCTCCCCTTCCTCAATCGAAATCAGAATGGTAGACGGTGAAATCTAGAAGATTTTAGAAGGCAGAAAGGAAGGGCTTACCGATTTATTCTAGGGCTAGAAGAGGTTTCAATGGTAAACAAAATACCCTCTGCCTGGAAGGCTCTTTCAGGCCTACCATCTCCAATAGATTCACCCATTTGCAGAATCTTGAGGGAGGTTTTTCAAAACCGGTTCCCCGGAACAAGCCAAAAAAAAAAATATCGAGCTTTTGGATAGCTGGAGATCTAGTCTTAATAATGTTAGACCTCAAATATCTAAGGCGGGATGTAAGAAAGCCAAATCTCTGCTTCCTTCCAAACCCACAAAGGCGAAGCTGAATTGGGAAACAAACCCTAAATCAGAAAAGAAAGATGTACTGGAAATCAATGATAGTTTGGTGGAAAGGATTCGACAAACGTGCAGGACTTTTGGGGTTTTTGCTAAATGGTGTGGACTTGGAGTCCCGACAGAGGTAATTGCGGATTGGTTCAAATCTTCCTTCAACCGGATAGTGAGTATTCCTATCTTGTTTGAGGGCTTTCTTTATATTGATTGCGGAAATGCCAAGCATAAGAATGAACTCTTAACAGGTAAATCTTCGATTTTTAAAGGATCTGATTTTAAATTTTGAGATTGACAACCTGCTTTAAATCCATGTAAATTGGAATCATTTAAAGTAGATAGGTCGGTTTTGATCCCTAACTTACCAGTAGAATTAATGGATAAATAAATTATTAGTAAAATCGATAATCATTTAGGAAAATTCGTAGAGATTAGTGACAAATGATGGATGTATTCAGACTGTGTATTGATAATTAATATGGATATTAATGTTAATTCACTTAGCCCTATTGAAATTAGAACTAGGGAGTCAACTTTCTTAATTTACCCCAAAATTTATAAAGGGGTTTTAGATCTAGATTTAGCAGATATATCGATCTCAGTGGTTTTACCCTTTCAAAAGAACCCTAGGGAAGACCCTAAGGTAGATATTTGTTTTAATATGGAAAAGGGAGGGTTTGTAATCAAGGATAGCTTTCCCCCGGCAGGGCAATCTGATGAGGTAGAGGATGGGGAAATTGTGGGTGATCAGAGCATGGGTGAGGGAGTGAATTCCTCTCCCTTGCTATTCCATGACGCTATTTTAACGGATGGTGAGGGTAGGGATACTGACACAGAGGAGGAGGAGAGCAGTTGTGCCCATGAAGAGGTAGGAATGGGTAGATTCTAAAATTTATCTATTGATAATAAGGATAAAAACAATCTTGACAGTGATTGTCGGGTTGCTGGTGAGGTGGGGGATTTGAATCCTATCCCTGAACAGGATGTTGGTGCGAAAGACTGGGGAAGTCTAGAAGAAATCGGTACCCCCTAATCGATGGAGGCTCCCGACAGATTGGAAAAGGTTGAACAAGTGGAGGATTTGGTTCGTAAAGAAAAGGAGGTGAATTGCATTATCAACTATTTATGCGACTCGGTTACTGAGGACATCCTGGAGAATTTATTGGATGAAATAATTGATGAAGAAGAGGTAGAATTACAAAGAAGTCTTTTGATGAAGGGATTACGAATTTTATTAGTCCTCCAAAGGTCATGGATACAGAGGCCCTTATAATGGAGTTACATGACAAGAAAATGGTGAAACTTTTGAAACACTAGGAATTGAACAATGGGTTGGGGAGAAGGTTACACCTGATTGTGCAAAACATTGTAAGAAGAGAGGCAGGAAATCCCTATCAGAGTTGAGAGCTAATGTGGAATAGCTGAAGGTCAAGTTAAACTTACGGATATGTTCCATGCAGGGAAGGGGAAGGTCTTTCCCGCAGCACCATGAAAGTGTTATCATGGAATGTTAGGGGTTTAAATGCCCCTAATAAGTAGCGGATTGTTAAACGTTGTTTGTCTACCTATAGTTCTGATTTAGTTATGTTACAGGAAACCAAACTGGAGAAAGATGACTTAACCCTTTTTGGTAAACGATTAGGCTTCAGACATATTACAGGAGTACTGGCCATTGGAGCCTTTGGGGGTCTGGCCATGATTTGGGATCCTCGCAATATTGGTTTCTCATTATTAGAAACTCATGGCAATTGGATCAATGGAAAAGTCACTAGTTTTAAACATATACTAGATTTTATCACTATTAATGTTTATGGACCGACACAAAATGAGGACAAAAGAAGGGTTTGGAAGGAAATTGAGGAATTCATAAGTAGTACCCAAGAATAGACTTGTATCATAGGAGGTGACTTCAATGCTATTATTAATCAATCTGAGAAACGAGGAGGCAAAGGCAAAACCTCTAGAGCTACTTTAAACTTTGTAGATTGGATCCATCGCAGTGGCTTGGTAGAGATTAATATGATTAAGGATGCCTTTACCTGGAATAACAGAAGGTTAGGTTTTAGTAATATCGCAGAAAAATTAGATAGATTTTTTTTATCAAGCAGTCTCATAACTTTCCTTGTACCTTAGAAGCCTCAATCTTACCCTTCTCAAGCTCGGATCATTTTCCAATTCAACTTAACATTCTTTTGGATTCAGGACCGAGAAGATGTCCTTTCAAATTCAAAAAAAATGTGGTTGAAAGATGATAATATTCTTAGGCTTTTAGAGGAATGGTGGAAGGAGGTAGAGGTCTCTGGGTCTAGGATCTTTAAGGTAGTCAATAAGCTTAAGATAATTAAGAAGAAGCTCATATTATGGAATAGGGAACACTTTGGGAATATATTTGACAAGAAGACACAGGTGGAAGCAAAGTTAGTTGAAGTAAATGAAGTTGTCATGTTGAAAGGGATGGATGAAGCTCTATTTCTTAGAGAAAAGAAACTTCTTCTTGAACAAGAATACATTCTTGCAAAAGAGGAGGTCTTTTGGAAACAAAAATCCAGGGAAACATGGCTGGATGAGGGGGATAAGAACACTAAATTCTTTCACAATAGTGTCAAACTTAGGAGTCGTTAATAGAATCCTTAAGATTAAGATCAGTAATGGCTCTGAGGTGGTAGATCCTAAGCTCATCTCTAGGGAGGCAGTAGATTATTTTTCCAAAATTCTCAATATAGATTTGAGTCCTAATCACTCAGACCAAGACAAGTTTCTAAAATTTATACCCAAATTACTAAGTAAGGAACAAATTTATGGTCTTACTGCAAAATTCTCTTTATCAGAAGTACAAGCAGATCTAATGCAGATGAATCCAGATAAATCCCCCGGTCTAGATGGCTTTCTGACTGGCTTTTTTCAGAAGTGTTGGTTCTTCATAGGGGAGGAGGTGACAGGTGCTCTTGAAGGCATGACGAATTCAGGTAATATTCTCAAAGAAATCAATAATACTTTCTTGGCCCTCATCCCGAAGAAGGAAAATCCTAACTATTTTTATGGTTCAAACCAATTACACTGTGTAACACCATCTATAAGCTTTTTACTAAGACCTTAGCTAATAGGCTTCAGAAACTCCTTCCTCTTTTGATTAGTGAGGAACAAACGGGTTTTGTTCCTGGAAGGTTTATTTATGATGGGGTTATTATAGCACATGAAGCCATTTTTTCTATCTAGAAGAATGGAACCCCTAGCATGCTTTTAAAACTAGACATTAGAAAAGCCTACGACAAGGTGGACTGAAGATTCTTGTGCAAATGCCTAAAAGCCTTTAGGTTCCCCTCTTCATAGATTAACTTGATATTTGAATGGATTTCGACACCTAAATTCTCGATGTTGGTTAATGGTACTCCAGAGGGCTTTTTTAGCTCTTCCAGGGGTCTAAGACAAGGAGATCCCTTATCCCCTTTCCTTTTCATCATCATGGCGGAATCATTGGGTAGAGCTATTTCTAGAGCCAGGGAAAGAAGTCAAATCTCAAGAATAAGAATTACTAGCAACTTAGATCCTACTACGCACCAACAATTTGTGGATGGTACCATGCTATATGGGCTCAGTGATATAGGAGAAGCCATAGCTTATAAGAAGATCCTAGATTCTTACTCTAAGGCTTTAGGACAAGAAATTAACCCAACTAAATCTAAAGTCTTCTTTTTTAACACTAAGGAATGCTTACAAAAAGACATCTGCAAAGTTTTGAATTTTAATATGGGTAGGCTCCCCTACAAATATCTAGGTTTGCCCTTAGATAAGGGTAATGGATCTTCAAAGTTGTGGGATTCAGTGATAGATAGGATTAAGAAGAAGGTAGCAACCTAGAAAGGTAAGTGACTATCCTCTGCAGGCAAAGCGACTATGGTTAAATTGGTTTTGGTATCAATGCCAATCTATCAGTTATCATGTATTAACCTTCCACAGTCCAAAAAGGAAGAATTGAGTAAACATATAAAGTCTTTTTTTCTGGTAGGGTACTAGGGATAAGAGGAAGATCTCCCTCATGGCTTGGGATAAGATTTCTAGGCCAAGGTCAGAAGGTGGCATAGGGATTAAGAATATTAAGGACCAGATTAGAGCACTAGGGGCAAAATTAGTCTAGAGAATGTTTAGATCCCCCCACCTCAAGTGGGCTCAGATCTTATTCCACAAATATCTTAGTGGTAGGGATCATACTAGCCTCTTTAGGGAAATTTATCCTCCGAAAGGATCTTGCATTTGGAACTTTACGTTGGATTACAGGAAAATAATCTTAGATAAATTATCTTGGAACTTGGGTAATGGTGAGGAAGCCCTTTCTTGGATGGATTCGTGGGGAAGATTCAAGGCACTACATAAGAGTGCTAATCTAGAGACTACTAGAGCAGTGCTGGAATCCACATGGGGTAGGCATGTCAGGGACTACATAACGCTAATTGACAAGGAACTAGCTAAGGGTTGAGAGTGGAAATCTTTAGATCATGTGGATATCCCAGAAATGGAGAAATAGGAGCTTCGAGACATCCTGAAGAATAGAATGGTCTCCTTCAACTTCAGGTTAGATACTCTTGTTTGGGATGGATCGAAATTGGGGGAATACACCTCTAGAGATGGTTATAATCTCCTTCTTAGTCAGCAGCTCTCCTTACGCACTTTTGTCCCCTCGATCTTGTGTTGGGACAAGATGTGTTTGCCAAAGGCAGGGTTGTTCTCGTGGTTTGCCCTCCAAAATAAGATTCTTATTGCGGATAGATTCATGAAAATAGGCTTTGAGGGTCCCAGTAGATGCTCTTTATGTGAAAAGGCAGAAGAAGATAAGGATCATATCCTCCTAAATTGCAATTATACCTCCAAATGTTGGCTATGGTTATGTAAAAAATTAGGATGGAGCTTAACTTTCCATGTTTCCATTCTAGGTATATTTCAGGCATGGCCCATTCTTCATCAACGTTCCCTCTTTGGAGGTCTATGTAAATTAGCCCCTTCTTTGGTAATTTGGGAACTTTGGAAGGAACGCAACAGGAGACTCTTTAAGGAAAAGAAAATGGATTGGCTCCAACTAGTGAATAAAATTGAGGCCTTAGTAGTAGAAACTCTTAATAGCAAGACATCTAAATTTCCTAGTAAACTTTCTGAGATGACATACTGGGATGAAAAAATGAGAGGCAGATGGTCAAGTCTGAAGATTCCTCCCTTTGTAGGAGTGAGCAACTCCAATAAAAAGGAGTTAAGACAAGCTTGCAAATGGAAGGTCCCAAAAAAAGGGTGGGCTAAGCTTAACTTCGATGGAGCATCTCGTGGGAATCTGAGTCCTGTAGGGATAGGATGTTGTCTGCATGATGATGCTGGTAGGGAATTAGCTAAGTTGGACAAGCCTATGGATATTGAATCCAATAATAAAGTAGAAATTTTAGCTTTAGTTGAAGGCCTCATCTTATGTCAAAACATGGGTATTAGTAAGCTTGTCATAGAAGGGGACTCGGCTATTACTATCAATGGCCTTAGAAAAGGTTTTCTTCCTAATTGGAAGCTAAATGTGATTTTATCAAGGGCTCTAAGCCTTCTTAAGGTATTCATGAAAACAACCTTCAATCATATCTACAAAGAAGGTAACTCTAGGGCGGATGAATTAGCCAATGCAGGGGCTGATGGGCAATTTATAAGTTAAGATAGGGCCCTTCATATTGTCCTAAGAGCCTGATGTAAGGTTTAGATTTCTTAGGATTTTTGTTCTCCAAGAGTCAGGATTTGGTACCTCTCTAGGGATTCGTCCTACGAACCATGCTTCCCCCTTTAGAATTAAGGTTGGTATGCTAGTGTTAGATGGTAAGGGCTAGGCTTCAAATAGTAGAGAAAACTTCTTTGTTTCTAGATGACCATCCCAAATCCATCTCTAAGATCTCTACTTAGTCTCAATTTTTGTATACACACACACACACACACACACACACACACACACATATATATACATAAATTAATATACATTTGCAAATACATATTCATATATATACACAAATATAGATTTTCTCAGATCTTCTAACATCCGCATATATATATATATATATATATATATATATAGACATACATATATATAAATATATTTGTATACATATATAGATATATATTTACATATCTATATTTATATTTATATATAGTTATACTATTATGTACATTTATTTATCCAAACTAAGCCTTTGGTTAGTCTTGAAAATCGATTTCCGCAGAACAATGGGGTAATAATTACTTGAAATGATGGAGGAAATATAACTAATGAGTACATCAAGTGACTCTGGCATAATTATGTAAGAGCAACCTCACTAGCAATCATGTGAACTGATGGTTCTCTATGATCAGTACTTGGATTTTCTCTTTATGTACATTGGTATGTAGGATGTATTTTTCTGAGGAAGGTTTTGAGATTTTGTGTTGAGTACTCTATCAATGGAGTCGAATATCAAACTAGTATTGGCTAGTGATAACAGGCTCATGGCTTTCCGTGGTGAAATAAAGCCGAAAGATGGTAAAGGATCTTGACGACTTCACCCTCAAGGCAATTCAAGTAATCATGGGGGAAGAAAACTTCAATTGAGAATTTTGCTATAGGGTGAATTGTGACATCCCTGCTAAATTCTCGGTCATCTTGATGTGAGTAGGCATTTGCAAAAACGAGGTAATTCTCCTAGGTGAAATGCTTTTTAAGAATAAATTTTTAGGCCTCTTTGAGAAAGCTATTGGTAGTACAGATGAAAGGCTTGTGATCCCCTTTCCATAAGATTATGGCAAGAAGGAGGACTGTATTACCAGGAGGCCAGTGTCAATGGTAAGGAATATAGCCAAATTCAATGAATGTGAATTGACAAAATCAAGAGCTTGCATCAGGAAAGGGATCATATTATAAGCAAAGTAGGTGAATTGAGGAGTCTTATCGCTCCCCGGTAAGACACTTTACTCGGTAGCCAACATGATGTAGTGAGTGCTCTAGGTAAGGTTGTACCTTCAGATCTTAAAGGCATAGAAATTCATGGCTACACGTTCAACACTTTGATAAATATTTTGAATTGTTTTCTAACAGGATGGAATAAGTATCTGAAGTCCTTGAAGACAACTTATGCAAACATTTTCAAATTTTTGTAAGTCATTGTACATATCTTTCATAAGTTTTGGCAGATTCCTACCTTTGTCATTGATGTCAAAGAGGGAGAGAGTGTGGTAAAAAATGATGCATATTCTTAGGGGGAGCTAGTTGTACAAATCTTGCAATTATTTTTGGAGTTTTGTAATTTTGAGTTCTCGAGTTCATTTTTCACAGTGTTGCCATCAATGCCAAAGGGGGAGATTGTTGTCAAGAGATAATGTACTAGTGAAGATTTAAGCATGGATATTTATTAGGGTTTGTCATTTATGGAAACTCGGTTAATAAATCCTATCCGTTGTATGCAAATTTGAGTTACCGGAAGACATAAGGAGTTTTGGTTATTCACTAGGCATGAGTCTGGACGATGGAACACAGTGTACAGATTCATTGAGTATAACTCATTTCCAGTTGTATGGTCGTGGTATTAGAGATAGATAATTGGATGTTTGAGGCAGCTTAGTTCATATTCTTGACCTTCGGTATTGATTCATGAGCGAGATCAAAGGTTCGATATCCAATGATTCCAGAATAACAAAGTTATCTTTGGGTTTGATGGTGTAACATGTGATATAGAATTGTTGGGTTGATTTTGGTCATTGGTTTCACGTTTGATGTGATTGGTCTGACTTATGGGAAGCTTATTATCCATGTGTTTTGGTTTGTGTATGCATTTGTGGATGGATTGAGCAGACATGTTAGGAACACATTTCATATTTTGCAGTTTTGTGAAGCCAACATGATTGAGATCTTATTAAGTTGTATGGATATATAATGTCAATCCAGATGACCATTTTAGGAATGAAATATGCAAATATGGATGTGTGGTATGTGAATGAGCATTAGAATGCAAAATTTTCTCTTTAGTAGATGACTGTGCAACAAAATTCCAACAAGTGGAATCTAGATCAATGAAGACCATTCACTCCCACTTATCTCAATCTCATAAATGACTGTCATTTCATGGAATGTGAGGGGTATGAATAACATCCTTAGATAAAAGTCTATTTGTTAGTTGATTGACACTCATTTCCTTGATATTGTTTTTATTTAGGAGACAAAATTGATAGTAGATTGTTTGTTAAATAGACCTCCTAAAATCTGGTGTCGTGGCTCTTGTAAGTGAGTCAAGCACTTGGTAGTTTTGGCAAGGTGGCTTTTTTTGGGGACCCAAGGAAAGTTGTTCCTCTATGGTGGATATCAATTTTCTCTTCTATTTCTATGGTTGCCTCAAGTTTGGAGTTTTGTGAAACTTGTTCTTACACTAATGTCTATGCTCCTACTAATCTCCTAGGTAAATCACAAATTTGGTCTCACATTAGATTTGTTTGATCTCTAGTACTCTATCTTCCTTGGATTGTGGTTGTTGACTTTGATGTAGTTTCTATCTTAGAGGGAAAAAGAGGGGGCATAGCCAGGATTGATCTTTCTTCTAACCTTATTAGGGATAATATTGATCTCTTAATTTAATTGTTGTGAAATTGAATAATGGCATATTCACTTGTAACAACAAAGAAGTAGTGAAGATGCTATTTCAGAGAGGTCGACATATTCCTTGCCTCTTTCTATTGGTTGGGGGATAGGTGGACCACCAGCTCAAGGATCTTGGATTGGAGAAGTTTTGTTCACTGGTCGATCAAATGTTTAGCTATTTATTTTAGGGCCTCAAAGAACTCCTCTTTAAAGTTCCAATTGATGTGGTTGAGAGATCTATATCTAGGACATGTTGGCATAATTGAAAAATTGCTTATGGTAGGACCATGTATTCATTTGTTAAATTATTCAAATATGTGAAATACAAGCTTAAGAAGTGGAATAGACAATTTGTAATTCTTCACTTTAATATAATATCAACTCAATCTCAACTGGATAGTCTAAACCACTTGATTCAGAATCAAGGACTAACATCGGATATGAATAGGGAGGAGATTACAACTGTTAAGGAGTTGGAGGAATGGGAGCTCATGAGGAGATATTTTGGAAACAAAAGTCTCATATCGATTGGCTCCAGGAAGGGGATAGGAATATTGTCTTTTTTAATAACTCTTTTAAAGCTAGAAGAAAGGATAATCTCATTACCTCTCTTGTGTCCTCAAAAGGTGCTCAATTTTCTTCAATAGGATATATTTATTGAGAGGCTTCTTAGTATTTCTCTACTTTATTTATTGATGAATCCCCCCTGACAGTGAAGGTAAAATATCTATTTTGGATTGCATTCCCTTGCTAGTTTCTAATGAGATGAATGGGGATCTCATTCATCCCATCTCATTGCAATAATTGGAGGAGGTAGTGTTTCATATTAAAAAAGGAAAATTCCCAAGCCTTGGTGACTTTCCAATTAAATTCTTTTAGGAGTTTTGGGAGATTATCAAATTGGATTTTTTAGAGGTGGTACAAGAGTCTCAAATGAATAAACAAATGTTAAAAGCCATGAATTTTATTTTTCTAGCTCTTATTCCTAAAAAAGATGGTGTGAATTGTCTGGATAACTTTAGACCCATTTCTCTTTATACGATTTAGTTTATAAAACTATCAATAAATTTATTGTAGAATGACTCGATTCATGCCTCAAATATTTGATATCTAATGAGAAGGGTGAATTTGTCGCTGGTAGATAAATTCTCGATGGGATTGTAGTTGTTGTAGATGATATTAATTCTATGATGACCTCTAAGGAGAAGGTCATGTTCATCAAACTTGACATGGCAAAAACTTATGACAGGGTCAAATGGACATTCTTACAAAAATTTCTTTAGGCCTTTAGATTTGGTGGTGATTGAATTGGGTCATGAGTTGTGTTACTTTTACCTCTTTTTGGGTCCTTATTAATGGTGAATCATCTTAATTGTTCAATGATTATGGGGGTCTTCAGCAAGGGGACCCTCTTTCTCCCTACCTTCTTGTTTTCATTGTTGAAGGTCTTGGTAGATTATTATAGACTCATGTTATACAAGATTTGATTTAGGTTGGAGGTGGTGCAATAGTTTTCCCCCTCTTCCTCACCTTCAATTTATGGGTGATACAACCTTGACGAGTATGGCCATAATCAATGAAGTTGTGAATTTTAGGAAAAATTTGGACACATTTGGTGGCCTCGAGCCAAAAATTTAATGAGTCCAAGTTTTCAATCTTATTCTTTAATTTCTTCGGCTTATTGAGAGTAAGATTGCTCAGATTCTTAGATTTCAAATTGGCTCACTTCCTTTGGTTTATCTTGGGATTCCCCTTGCTGTGGGATATCAATGCAATAACTTTTGGTAGGAGGTTCTAGATAATTTGTGCAAGAAGGTTAGTCATTGGACTTGTATATGGCTTATGTTTTCTAGGATAGTGACTCTTTTGAAGTCAATGATGCAGGCTCTTTCTATTTATAGATACTTTGTGCAAGTTGTCCCTTCTAGCCTTGTTAAAGAGTTTGATTCTCTTACCTACCAATTTCTATTTACTAATAATTTTCTTTCTTCACAATGGAGCTTGGTCAAGTGGGATTCAATTTGTAGGCCAAAGTAAGAGGGGGATCTTGAGATCTTGCCAACTAGTCTAATTGGTTAGGTTTTAGCTACCAAATTATATTGTTGGTGGTGTACTTGTCAGGATCAAGACTAGGCTAAAATTATTACTCATAAGTACCTCAAGGGAGTAAACAAATTTGATGTGCCTTAATGCAACCTTGTGGGAAAAAAGGGATCTATGATTTGAGATACTCTCAAAAGAGGGGCAAAACTCATCAAGGAGGGTCTATTTTGAATTTGTAATAAGGAATCTGAAACTCCTTTTTGGTATGATTGTTGGGATGGTCATCCATCTTTTATTTCAAATATTCCCTATCTTCAGTCCCTCCATCACATTTTGACTGATATTGGTTGGAGTAAAGTGGAGGATCTCAAGACCATTAAGGTCAAGGGTTAGATGGAGGTGACTTTCTAAAAGGATTCTCAAGAGTGGCCACTTGGTGGTTCTATAGAGGATTGTCAAGAGTTATCTAGGATCTTGGTTGGTAGGCTATGCAAACCTCTTAAGGGGAGGGGTACTTTGGCTCGAGGTCTTGATTCAAAGAGAAAATTCTTTATTGCTCTAGGTTATCTAGAATTGGATAGACAATTATATGGTTAGGTTGGTGTGCCTTGGTGAAATTAGGCATCGAATAAATTCTCTTTACCAAAATGTGACTTTTTCCTTTGGTTGGTGGTCCAAAATAAGTGCCTCACTTGGTAGAATTTGTGAAAAAGGAGCTTTTTAGGGCCCTTATATTTATGTTCTTTGTAATAATAATAAAGAAAGTACTCCACATCTATTCTTTCAGTGTCCTTACTCTAGGGATATTTGGTACCTTTGGTGGGAGGCATGGAATCATGCTTGTGTCCCTGACACTTATTTAACTGAGTTTTGGCAAAGTTTGGCTAGACCTCCAACTAAGACCTCTTTTTCTACAAATTGTTTGGGTTATTGGCCCCACTTTCATTATTTGGAATATTTGGTTAGAAATAAATGGAAGGATCATCTAGGATTCAAAAATGTTGGGTGTTCATTTGTGGCGAAAGAATGTATGTAGTATTCAAGAGATTATTTTTGCAAAATTAGACCTTTTCATGACAGTGTATCCTAGTGATTTGGTTGTTATAGGGTAGTAGTAGTAGAATACCTCGTATGTGTTGCCAATATGATTCATTGTTTTTATTAATGTCAAACTTGTTGATCTGAATGTGCAACTTGGTTACATTCTTTGATTTAGATGTGGTATAGTATAGTGAAATTACAATAGGATAGCAATGTAATTATGCAAACGTGTGGAGTCTATTTTTGGTTGCTTCAAAAGGCTTATAAACGTGTATTGTGATGTTTTTAGAGCTTTGGTATTGATTTCTAGGATCTGTAGATGGTGTTCAGTCACGTGTGATTATTTTGGTGTTAGTGTATAAGAATGTGTTGAATTCATATATCTACTAGTATGATGGGTGAGGTTGTTGATGTCACAACACTCACATCATTTCACTTATATATGTCGAACTGAGTGGGTCTAGAGCTATATGCAATAAGGTTGTTTTCAGTTTGGGGGGCTTTTTTGCTTCAAGTGTTGTTACATTTCCTCACTTATGCTCTATTAGGAGATATCAGTTATAAATTCCTATTATGAAATTTTGAATAAACAAATTACTACCTATAAACAATGGCTTCAACCAAACTATCAAATTTCTCTTTAAAACTTGCTAATTGCTCAACCTAGACCAAATATGATTTCATATGAATAGTTTATTGAGTCATCCATACTACCAAGTCACACAAATGAAATCTAAGCTTATTCCTATTTTACTGAAAAAAAAACTTATAATTCTATCTTGCAAAAAACCAATCTAATCTACGCTTACATTACATAAAAGAACACGCTTAATCTAAAAACATGCATTGCAGAAAGTAAAAAAATTCCATGAGTGAGCACAATAAATCTTCTGTCTAATCTTTACTAATGCTAATTACATTAATGCCTACTAAAACCATTGTTGGAAGAAATGATTAGTTCTGAAACTCAATCTACTTTAACGAAAACTTATTTAACATGTGATAGAAAGTAACTCTGCTAACCTAGGATTGTTAAAAAAAACAATTACTAATCTATGGATCTTTGATAATATTGAATCAAAAAATTACAAATCTTAATCTAACAAATATGAAAAGGTAATGACAAACTAAAACAAGATCACCTTCCTTCAAGAGAGCGGCCCCTACTCTTCCTCCTTAGGGACTTGGAATACAAAAATTAGAACAACTTCTTCAAACTTGCATTCAAATGGCCCCCAAAAGGGGAGTACAAAAGAGTTTCTAACTTGCAGAAAATAATACTAAGAATAATAGGTTATCTTGACTAAAATCGACTAACTCCTAACTTGTTACAGTAGTGGGTATATATACCCTTATTCAAAATTCAAATACAAAGAGCATTGATTCAAATAACTGAGTAGCGGTTACAAAATAAAAGACTTAGAACTGTTGGCATTTTTAGTTTGTTGGCATTTTGCATATAGATTGCATTAATGATATATTGTCATTGATGTCAATTGAACTGATAATGGTATTCATGTTATTGTTGATATTGTTGTTTTTGATATTGGCTGGTAACGAATAGGAAGAGCATTGTGGAAGATGTTGTAAACCGGTATGTTAAGTTTGTGAGTTGAACCGGTAAACTGGTGTAAAGGGTTAAACCTTTCTATGCAATGTAACTGGTAAACCCTATCATTTGTTAAACCCTAACCGATCAAGTTTGTTGGTTTATTATCTGATGAGCGGTAATGATGGAAACACATGTGATCATTGTATGAGGATAAGTTCAGATTGTTTTGGTGCATTTGTTTGTTGTCTAGGGAAAGATAAAAGTGAATTGCATCTAATGCATAGCTCGTGATGAGTTACAAAATCCGATGAAGCGGTGATCATAGAGCGGTTGGAATTTTCTTGAAGAATGTGAAGAGATTGTTATGATTTTTAACGGTCAAGATTGTACCGACTTGTTTATAATCTCGATGATGAGAATTAGGTTTTTGTTGTGTTATCGACCTAATTGATTTGTATTTAAGGTCGATGAAGTTGTTTGTAAAAGTTGTTGGCAAGATTGGCATAAACCTGTTAAGTGTGTAGTTGCCTAACCGGTGAATGGATCTACACTTTGAGTAAAGGCAGATTGAAGCTTAAAAGGATCTGATCAAGCAAATGTAGTGCTATTCAGATAGATCAAGAAAACCTGTTATTTTCTAACAATTACAGCAGAAGTGAAATCCCTTAACTAGGTAAGCTCTAACAAGCTTGGTTACTTATTAAATCATCTAACAAAGTGGTCCATTAGCTTGGATTCTTAAATCCTCCAACGAGGTTACTCCTAACAGGCTATTGTGCTTTTCATCAAGGCATATTTGTAAATCCCTTAACCGGGTGATTCCTAACTGGAATTAGTTCTTAACAAGACTTATTGTAAAGCTTTAACAGGTTTGGCTCCTAACAGGGCGAACTTCAGAATAGTTCAGACAGCTATCCTTGTGAGTCTCATCTCACCGTGGTTTTTACCTATTTGAGTTTTCCATGTATAAACATTTGTGTCAAGTGGTGAATGTTTTTGTGGTTATGATCTTATTTGTTGATTTGATTAACTTCTGATAAGGCATGATAACTAGAAGCATTGAGAGATGGATATGTTGAGATATGATTAAGCATTGTTGATGTTTGCAAGATTGGAGTTGTTTATTGTTAAGTTGTCATAACAGTCAAATCGGTTGATGTCAAGTATTCTTATGATTATTGATCTTGACTGAGATATGTTTACTTTGTGTGATTGAATTTAAGTTTGGGAACTTTGTATCAGCTTTTCAATATACTGTATCACCCCCCCCCCCTTCAGTATTCTACCGGATACTTATTCTTTCATCATACCATCAATTGGTATCAGAGCATCTCAGGTCCTCTTTAATCTAAAAGCCTAACAACTTGAGGAAAATATCTTGTAGAACATGATGAAGAAAGAAGGTCTAAAGTTCAACAAAGTTAATTATAGAATATGGAGCGACAAAATGAAGATTTACATTAAGAGTCTTGGTAGTCAGTATTGGTATCATATAGAAACTAAGTATATTACACCAACTGGAACCCTGACTGATGATCAAAAGAAAGAAAAGCAAGAAAATCATCAAGCATTAGAGGCTATTATCAGTTCCCTATCTGATGCTAAATATGTAGATGTTCATGGTCTTGAAACTACATATGAAGTATGGAAAAAACTTGAAGAGATTTATAGCGGTGATGAACATGTTAAGATTGCTAAAGAGGAGAGTACATGAGAATGTCTGAAGGTGAGAATATCCAGCAGTATGGTCAAAGGATAAAAGAGATAGTTGGTGAAATAAAGAGTGCAAGAGGGAAAGTGGAAGATGCCACAGTGATCAGTAAGGTACTGAGAACCCTGCTACCGGTCTATACTATCCGAGTTGCAGCTATTCAGGAGCTGAAATCCATTGACAAGACAAAGGTATCTCTTGACTCTATTATTGGCAAACTTACTGCTTTTGAATTAAATGGCTATGATGGTAGTGTACAAAAATTTGAATATACATTTAGAGCTTTTGTCTCTAACCCATATGTGAGAAGAAGTAGAGATACCAGCCATAGCTATGAATCTAGGTCTAGCAGAGATGTTGATGATGAAGACAACTTAGTGGAACTTGAAGCATTGTTGGCAAAACGATTGCCTAGAGGCACTGGTAAATATAGAGGTAAGCTACCTTTAAAATGATTTGCATGCAACAAGATTGGTCATATAGCAACTAATTGCCCTAATGGTGAAGATGAATACAAGAGAGATAGATTTAATAAGTATAAGGGTAAAGGCAAGAGAGATTGTCTTGTAGCTATTGACAGTGGTATTATTATGAAGAATTTGATGATGATGCTAGTGAAGATATTGTGTTTGTAGCTATTAAGGAAGAAATATCAGATTAGAAGGCACTAGTATCCAGGATGGATAACTCTGATGATTGGATCATTGATAGTGGTTGTTCACATCACATGACCGGTGATCGGAGCAAATTTCTTTCCCTGAAGGAATTTGATGGTGGTATTGTCAGATTTGGCAATGACTCACCATGTATGGTTAAAGGTAAGGAAGTTATTTCTCTTAATGGGAAGAGCGGTGTTGACGATGTCTATTGGGTTGAAGGCCTAAAGCACAATCTTTTGAGTGTGGCACAACTTAATGACAAAGGATACCCACTGGAGTTTAGAAATGGTATGTGCAAAATCTTTGACAACAAAGGTAAATTGATTGCAACTGGGAAACAGACCAGAGGTAATCTATTTCATCTTAATCCTAAAGTTAGCAACTGTTTGATTGCAAAGATAGATGATAGATGGCTTTGGCATAGGATATTTTGTCATATAAATTTTGACAATATTGTTAAAGTGAGCAAGTCTAAGACAGTAAGAGGTCTGCCTCAGCTAGACAAACCGATTAATGCTCTTTGTAAAGAATGTCAGTTAGGAGAGATGACTTATTCAAATTTCAAGAGCAAGTGCTTCTTAGCAAAGCACTTGTTAGATTTGGTTCATACAGATCTATGTGGACCAATAAGAACAAGAAGCATTCAAGGTGACAAATATTTCATGATCTTCACTGATGATTGTTCAAGGATGATGTGGGTCACATTCTTGAAAGATAAGAATGAAGCTTTTGGTAAATTCAAGGCATTCAAGGCCTTAGCCAAGAAAGAGACTGGTAAAAAGATAAAATGTTTGAGAACAGATTAAGGTGGTGAATTTACTTCTGAGGAATTCACTAAGTACTATGATGAGAATGATATCAAGCGGAAGCTTTCTGCATCAAGCACACCACAACATAATGGTATAGTAGAGAGAAACAACTGGTCAGTGGTTGAAGCTGCTAGGACTATGTTGATATAAGGAGGTGTAGCAAAAACATTTTGGAAAGAAGCTGTAAGTACAATTGTCTACACAATGAACCAAGTTTTGGTGAAAAGAGGTAAGGACAAGACCCCTTATGAATACTGGTATGGGAGATCACCTGATGTTAGCTATTTTAAGATATTTGGAAGAAAATATTTATTAAAAGAGGTGATTACATAAGCAAGTTTGAAGCTAAGAGTGATGAAGGCATATTTCTTGGCTATTCCACCAAGAGTAAGGCCTTTAAATACTTCAACAACCGAACACAGAGAATTGTTGAGAGTGTTGATGTTCATGTAGATGAATGTCTAGAAGTCTCTAAAGGAACCAGTTTAAAGAAAAAGGATGAAGATCCTTGCATTTTGCTTTTGGAACCCAAAACTGTTAAATCAGAAACCGGTAAAGCAAATCTTGATGTACTTGTTCAACCGAAACAAATAAATTCAGAAGAAGATGATAATGAAGAAGCTGAACCTGAAGAGAACGATCATGTTATTCTTAGGTATGTGAGACTGAATCACAGTCCTGAATAGATTATTGGGGATAAGGATGTTGGAGTACTAACTAGAAGGAGAATAAGAGATAACTCTTGCATGATCTCCACCTTTGAACCTAGAAGTGCTAAGGAGCCATTTGGTGATGATCATTGGGTTAAAGCTATGGAGGAGGAATTTGGATCAAATTGAGAAGAACAACACTTGGACCCTGGTACCTCGACCAGTAAACAAGAATGTTATAGGTACTAAATGAGTGTTCAGAAACAAGTTAAATACAGATGGTGTTGTAGTTCACAAGAAGGCAAGATTAGTCTGCAAAGGTTATGCGCAAGAAGAAGGAGAAGATTATGGAGAAACTTTTGCACCAATAGCAAGACTGGAAGGTGTTAGAACTTTACTTGCATTTGCAACTCATAAGAAGTTCAAGGTATACCAGATGGATGTTAAGTCTACATTTTTGAATGGGATATTGGAAGAAGAGGTTTATATAGAGCAACTTGATGGTTATGCATTGATAGATAAGGAAGACATGGTATTCAAATTGCATAAAGCTTTGTATGGATTAAAGAAGGCACCCAGAGCATGGTATGAATGACTTCATACATATTTGATGAAGATAGGCTTTGCTAGAACCAGTGATGACAACAACATTTATCTCAAGTCTGAAGGAGATGAAATACTGGTCAGTGAAGTATTTGTTGATGACATTATATTTGGAGGTAATGATGACATGAGCAATAGGTTTGCAGATGAAATGAAGAATGAGTTTGAGATGTCATTAGTAGGGGAAATAAAAAAATTCATAGGCTTGCAGAGATAGCAAATGAAGAATGATATTTTCATTACTCAATCTAAGTATGTGAAAGAGGTTTTGAAGACTTTTGGTATGAGTGACTATAAACCAGTTGGAACCCCAATGGTTACAGGTTGTAAGTTGTCCAAGGAAGATGCATCTAAGTCTATAGATGAAAAGGAATACAGGTCAATGATTGGAAAATTACACTGTTGTTCATAGTCGACCGAATATTGCCCATGCAGTTGGTATTGTTGCTAGATTTAAGAAGAATCCAAAGGAAGCACATCTGATGGCAACCAAGAGAATTTTTAGATATCTAAAAGGTATTGTTGACTATGGGTTATGGTATCCATATGGTGGAAATTTTGATTTGAAGGAATACATGGATTTTGATTGGGCATTGAAATATTGATGACCAGAAGAGTACTACCGATGGAGCATTCTTTCTAGGAGAAAGGCTAGTTTCATGGAGTAGTAAAAAGCAGAGTTATACTTCACAATCTACTGCTGAAGTTGAGTATGTAGTAGCTTATATGAATTGCGCACAAGCTATTTGGATGAGACACATTTTGGAAGGTTTTAAGATGAAAATCTCAAAACCAATAAAGATTTTGTGTGATAATACAAGTGCAATAAACATTTCTAAAAATCTTGCTTTGCATGCAAGGACTAAGCACATTGAATTGAAGTATCATTTCTTGAGGGAAAAAGTTCAAAGTAAAGATGTTATCTTGGAGCATGTTTTTACCAAGGAGCAACTTGTAGATATCTTTACCAAGCCTCTGCCTAAGACCACTTTTGAGTATCTTAGAAGTCAATTGGGGGTTGTCCCTCTTCATGAAGTTAGTTGAGCATGATGCTGATTGCATCAGTCCCTGAATTACTTGTAGAATCTTACATGGATTGATGAAGAAGTGGATGTATTCCACAGGGGGAGCATCAAATTGCAGTTTGTTATTGATGCACAGTGAGAGCAGAATTACATGTTTTTACTTTCACTTTGGCATTGTTGTCAAAGGGGGAGAAGAATTATGTGATTGAGGAGATGAATTATGTGTCTGATTAGGTGAACCAGCGGCAGGCTGAAAACAGACAGAGCAAGCTGAATACTTGGTTATGTAAACCAGGATTCCTATTCACCAATCTCAGCAGCAATTAGAGGCGTTGATATTTGTATTGTCATCAATGACAAAGGGGGAGATTGTTGGCATTTTTAGTTTGTTGGCATTTTACATATAGATTGAATTAATGATATGTTATCATTGATGTCAATTGAACTGGTAATGGTATTCATGTTATTGTTGATATTGTTGTTTTTGATATTGGCTAGTAATCGGTAGGAAGAGAGTTGTGGAGGATGTTGTCAACCGATATGTTAAGTTTGTGAGTTGAACCGGTAAACCGGTGTAAAGGGTTAAACCTTTCTATGCAATGTAACCGGTAAACCCTATCAATTGTTAAACCCTAACTGATCAAGTTTGTTGGTTTATTATCTGATGACCAGTAATGATGGAGAAACGTGTGATCATTGTATGAGGATAAGTTTAGATTGTTTTGGCACGTTTGTTTGTTGTCTAGGGAAGGAGCAAAGTGGATTGCATCTAATGCATAGCGCGTGATGAGTTACAAAGTCCAATGAAGTGGTGATCATGGAGCAGTTGAATTTTCTTGAAGAATGTGAAGAGATTGTTATGATTTCTAATGGTCAAGATTGTACCGACTTGTTTGCGATGATGATAATTAGGTTTTTGTTGTGTTACTGACCTAATTGGTTTGTATTTAAGGTAGATGAAGTTGTTTGTAAAATTTGTTGGCAAGATTTGTAGAAACCTGTTGAGTGTGTAGTTGCCTAACCGGTGAATGGATCTACACTTTGAGTAAAGGTGTTGGTTCCCAAAACTACAGATTGGAAAACCAAAAGACTATCCTCAAGTAGTCCAATCAGCCTTGGCCAACGAACAGGGATGGTTAAAGACCAAATCCCTCTGCACTTTAGGCTCCACTGAACCTAAGTGGGTATGCCTCTTCCTCTCAAGCACAAAAGAGGTTATTTATAGTGTATTTAAACCTTTTAGAAAGTTTACATAACTAGCAAATTATTGTTCTGCAACTATGATTTAATATGTTCTTTAACATAATGCTTTGAAAAGGAATGATTGTGAATGTATATTGAAAATGAGATTGCTTTCAGGACTTAAATGAAATGTGCATAGATCAATTCATATAGGATTTGGGAAGAACATTTCTCTATCAAGGACCTTGAATGCATACAGATCAAAACCTTAAAAGATCAATAACAGACCAGTGCCTCTATCCAGGGATATATATGACACTTTGTGGACAAGATATCTTATCAACTCAAGAGATAATTTCTCATCAACTATGAAGGTTCAGTATGCATTACACAAACAATAAGAACTCAATCTTTCACTTAATGCAATGGCATGTGATTCACATCATAGAAAATCTATAAACAGATTTATCAAGAGAACAAAGATAATCATCAACACAAAAGTGTACACAATATTTGAAATAAGAAACAACGAACCTTGTATATTAATCTTCAGGAAATAATTGCATACATAAGCTACACTTACAGATACTCCATTACAAATTGCTTGCACAAAATGATACTTCTTCTTCCTATAGACTTCTCTAATACAAAATGATATTCAATCCTTACAACATTCTCCTTCTTATGACTTTCCCCCTTCTTTTACATACAAAAATGACTCCCTATAAGTATGTCAATCAAAAGACATATATGAAAGGACACACCCTTTCATACACAGAAGGGAGTTACAGACAGTTGCATTCCAAAGGATACACCCTCTGGTTTAATAAACAATTACAAATGAGAACCCTAAAAAATACTAAATGATGCTTTAATAATGTGTCTTTTATTCTCCGCCTTGATAAAATTCCTCGGCAAATATTCATCATCTTCTCAATATCTCCTGCACACAAGATAAGCCAATCAAATTCCTTGATTTGAAAATTAAACATATTCCACCTTAGCTTTTAGTCTAGAAGTCAATAATCTTTATATAAGTACTTGTTTAAAATAATTCAATAAAACCAAAGTATTTTCTTTCTTTTAAGAAAATAATTTTGCGAACATAACATCCATTTATATAAAATAATGCTTTATCCTAAAATATATATTCAAAGCACTTATTTAGGATAGATATACATAAATTTCATCTTTAATGCACATTCAAATAATACAAAAGGTAGTGTGATACGATAAGAAATACTTCCCTTTTATTATTCTTTTGGCCAAACTTCCTCCCTCGGTGAGTTGTTCACAGGTCTTATCGATTCTGTAATTTCATCGATACTTTTTATTTTATCGGCGGGACCACTTCTGATTTCTTCGATGTATTTCATGTCGATGAAACTATTGCTTTCGGTGAGTACTTTTAGAGATCCATCGTAGCCTAGGTTTGTTTGATAAGTCATTTTTTGATGACACGCCACCTGATTGCCACTTTAGTTGTTAACTCATCTTGACCAGACCCACCGTTTCACTTTGTTTCCTCTTTGTCGCTGATCCGCGATAGATATTGATCGTGCAACTTTCTATAGAAGAATAGTGACAGCCGTTGGATCTCTTCCAACTTGCATGGTTGTTATCACACCTGGGCCACCCACCTTATTTGTTGGGCCCACCACGTGTCACCTCTGGATTAGCTCTGGGGTCTCTGTCCTGCCACCTTAGCACGACCTCACTAACCTCCAGAATGAAGCTCTCCCTTATCGCCTAACCGTGATGGATATTCATTGTGCATCTCTGCATAGCGGATCAGCAACAATCGTTAGATATTTTCCAACCTGCTCGCACATTATCTCCTCTGAACTACTTCCTTAGCGGATCCCACCACTTGGTCGCCATGTCACGGCGAATAAACATTGCACATCTTTCGATCGTGGTATAGCGACCACCGTCGCATCGACTTGGTTGATTCTTCTGATCTTCCTTATTTGCTCGACTTTTAACCTTGCTTGAGCGGCTCTCTCTTCTCTTTATCCATCTGTGCTGCGTGTCACTCTTTGGTTCGCCCGTGGATCCACCTACCCACCACTTGGACCTGGGTTCTTCTTTTGCGCTCTGCCACGTGGCACATCCTGATTCGCTTGCAGATCCATCAGAATGACACCTCATCTGCCATCTTGGCAGTCACTATGTCGCGGGGGATATAAGTTGTGCAGCTTCCTATTGCATTATAGCGACCGCCATTGGATCAATCTCGAACTTGCATGCTCGTTAACCTCCCCTTTTCCGCACGTTCTTAGTTGCCAAGTCGTGAGGATTAACCGGTGAGCTGTTTCTCATTGTGGTATAGTGACCATCATTAGATCATCTGCCCAATCGTTAGATCTGTCTGACTTGCTTGATCTTTAGCCTCCATCCTCACCAATCTGTTGTAAAACTTTGGTTGCCTTGAGATGCGCATCTGCATGCATGGGGTCCACTGGGTTCAGCCTTCTTCACGCCAAAAGCCATTTGTCTTTCGACAGTTATCATACAGGTCGCTTTGGATTTAAGTGTTAAAAGAGCCTATCCCACAAATAATGTGGGATAAAGGCTTTCCCTCTTTTGACGCAGCTCCATGTTCTTCAGTTATGCTCCTGCAAAACGATTTATAACATCCAACTGAAAAGTTCTGAATTTAGGTTTGCCTTTAGAAAACATATCAAATAATCTCATATGAATCCGAAATTCAAAACGTAGGTCTTGAGATATACATGAAATACAAAGGAATAGTTAATTTGACTTGAAGTGTTGAGATGAAAAAGAATTATGGCTCAAAAAGGTATACCTGGCTTGATTCCGAAATTTGTGAAACATATGCATACCTCGAGTTGACCTCTTAATGGATGCATTAGACCTGGTCTCTGCAAGTTAGAACTGAATGAACTTACTTGATTATAGATGTTACACATGATTGAGCTTAGAAATCTGCTTTTTGGCATAAATCTGGAACTCTAAAATTTTAAAATTTTAGGGTTCCAACAAAAGGCAGATTGAAGCTTAAAAGGATTTGATCAAGCAAATGTAGTGCTATTCAGATAGATCAAGAAAACCTGTTGTTTTCTAACAATTACAACTGAAGTGAAATCCCTTAATCGAGTAATCTCTAACAAGCTTGGTTACTTATTAAATCATCTAACAAGGTGGTCCATTAGCTTGGATTCTTAAATCCTCAAGCGAGGTTACTCCTAACATGGTATTGTGCTTTTCATGAAGGCATATTTGTAAATCCCTTAACCGAGTGATTCCTAATCGAAATTAGTTCTTAACGAGACTTATTGTAAAGATTTAACAAGATTGGCTCCTAACAGGGTGAACTTCAAAAAGTTCAGATAGCTATCCTTGTGAGTCTCATCTCACCGTGGTTTTTACCTATTTGGGTTTTCCATGTATAAACATTTGTGTCAAGTGGTGAATGTTTTTGTGGTTATGATCTTATTTGTTGATTTGATTAACTTCTGATAAGGTATGATAACTAGAAGCATTGAGAGATGAATATGTTGAGATATGATTAAGCATTGTTGATGTTTACAAGATTGGAGTTGTTTACTGTTAAGTTGTCATAACAGTCAAACCAATTGATGTCAAGTATTCTTATGAATATTGATCTTGACTGTGATATGTTTACTTTGTGTGATTGAATTCGAGTTTGGGAACTTTGTATCAATTTTTTAGTATAGTGATTCACCCCCCCCCTCTCAGTATTCTACTGGATACTTATTATTTCATCATACCATCAAGAACTGAATGTTCTATTCAGAATTTTCCATTACTCATCAATAGAACTAGAAATTCCACTCGGAAAAAATATCGTTTGGTCTTCAAAATGGATCCATCATAAATGTGATAGGCAACTCAAAGCATTTTGAAGTGATCAAGAGCTCCACATGAACACAACAAAATTAAAAAACCCGCCACATCATGCAACAATTATTTCATTTGATCCAAAGTATAACCACTTAAAATAGATATACACAATATCACAGAAAGATCGTGATTAAGTTGCATTAATCATTAATTTGAATCATATAAAGCAAAAAAATTTAATTTAACCCTTCATTAGTCATACATAAAAAAAAGAAAAAAAAGAGATAATACACGAGTCTTGAGTTTACTACCATACATACTAATTACCAAACTATTATAAGTTTTTTAGCACAAAATATAATCAATATGATAGCAAAAATGAGGACTCATCATCACATTCAACCATGTCCTCGTGGTTGTTGGTCTGGCATATCTCTATGCATTTGTTCCATCCAAATCACTAGATCAAATCTTTGCCTCCTATATTTTATATATGTCCTCAGTCTTGCATATCCATTAAATTCTACCACCCTTACCTTCCAAGTAGTCAATGTAGACCTTATTAACTAAGGTGGCTCATCAAACCAAGGTGAAGGCATAATAATGATGTGAGGCTTGAATCTCATGACTATCCAATATTTTTCTTGTTGCTCTATTTGTGCAATAACAAATTTAACTCTAATCATACTCCATGAAATAATTATAGGGGCTATAGATTCCCTCCTCCTCAGTGATGTAGGCATGGAGTTAAATCTTTTAGTAGCAACTTAGATGGCTCTATGGAAGTTGATTTTGAATATCCCTGAAGCATCTAATACTACCTTCCATTTTTTTGTACATGGATGTTGTGTCCCTGAGTCTAACTATTGCAATGAATTGACCCCTAAAGGTTTGAATTGGGTATTTCATCTCTCATGGGTAAGCCTATCCTAGATTGGGCTTCCCTGTAATTTCTAATCCCTTCTTCCCATTCCAATTGGTTTTGCAATAGTGACACAAAAGATCTAATTTATAACTCCCCTACATATAAATTTAGGAATTATTGTGGATAGTGGCCAATGAGGAACCCATGATGGAAGTATTCACATATCTAATTTTGAATGGAAGGGTGACTTCTCATATAATCTTCTAGAAATTCAAAATCATTCTCATAATTTATTTTCAACACTAACTGATTAATTTTTCATTTCAAGAACTTCTCCCTGAAAAACAAAGCATGCATACAAGATGGTTTTCTCATGGTTACCATGGTAAATTCTAATTTCATCACTTGTATCAACCTTTGATCAACTCCTTCTTGTTCCTTATATTATTTCTCAAGATCTCCTTTCAGCTGATCATTTTCATGTTTATATTTTAGAGCAGTCAATGACATGTATCTTGGGGGAGCTGTAGATATTGAGGCTTCATGGTCATCAGGTCTTGAGGGTTGTCTTTTCAAATACTCCTCCTTTCTTAATAATTATTTCTTCAACTTCTTCACCTCACTTACATTTGAAAATGTCTAAGCACCAACTTGCTTGAATGCATCCTTAGTTTCACTGAGTTGACTTCGTGTATTCTCTTTTTCTTGTATTGATTGTTGGACAATGTGCTCTACATTGGACTTAGCCTACTGTAATTCTTCTTATTTCATCTTTAGAGATTATTCGTATAACAAGATTCTTCTAATGTTTTCTTTCACTTCCTTTTTAAATCTTTAAATTATCATTACATATCACATTTCCTTCTCTTCTTTCCTCCACTTCAATTCATCTTGTGAAGGACCCTCCTCTTCTTCTACTGGTTCTTTTCCTTCCTCGTGAACAAACCTAAGTGAAGGCGGTGAGTCTTGGGGCTCTTGTGTAGATGGAGGTGAGGTTTGTCAAGGCGGAGGTGAATGAGTTTCCTCACCAACTGAGATTTCATGGCTGCTACCCTCAGCCTCAAATTCCTTTAGAGCCTCTTCCTCTTCTGAGGAATCTTCTATTTCAATATACACAAGCCTCCATGATTGAGAAGGGGATTTAGGTCTACTTTGTTCCACAAAATCAGAAACTGTTTTAACATTTTCTTTAGTGCCAGGGGAAATAGGGGTATCTTGAGGAGCATGGATTTCATCTTGTTCTAAGACAAGGGATTGCTTTGATCCCTACATGGGGATTCTTAAGCGGATTTATGCCCTTCATCATAAGCCCCATTATTAATTTGGGTAGCGGAGGCATCTATGATGATATGATGAATCAATAATGATTCGAACAACTACTAAGAGGGGGGGTGAACCAATAGATAGAAAACAAACTAAACTTTCACCAAACTCAAACACAACTCATAAATCAATCATTGAACTATTTGGTTCAACACTGTACTATAAACTGTGTAGACACTCAAAATTGTCATGTCTAATTAAATAAATATTATTTATTTAATTATTTAAGCCTAATTCTTCTATTAATTAAATAAATCTTTATTTATTTAATTAATTCATTTATCCTCTTCTAGCCTTATTTCTCATTTAAATAAATACATTTATTTATTTAAATTATCCTCTTCCTAAATTAAATAAATAGTCTTATTTATTTAATTATCCTACTTCTTCTATTAATTAAATAAATCTTTATTTATTTAATTAATTCATTATCTTTTTCTACACATGACACATGTCATTCATCTCTTAATTCATACACTACCTACCCCTTTCATTATTTTATTATTTCTTCTACCTACCCTCTAATCATAGCCAACCTCCTTTTTTACACCTCTCAATCTTATCCCTCCATTTCATATTGTGTCTTCTATATAAGGAGATGCTTCCTTCATTATCAAACCCTAATCAAGCATTCCAATGACTTAATGCCTTAATGATCATTTTGACTACACTACGATCCTACTTGCAACCACATTCCGTTCTTTGTTGAGATCTTGTGCATATAAAATCTGAGAGAAAATATATCAAGCAAGATCAATGGAGATAGGAAGAATGGAGATCAAAACCCTATTGGACATGTGATGGTATAATCTTTGTGATTTTGTTTTATTTACATTGTCTTAGGTAATCTTCATATGTTATGGTGGATCTTTGTTGTTGTTAGGCTAGGGTTTTGTGGTTGAATTCATTTAGTCTTTCAATATTGTTATTATTGTTATCCATTTTCACCATACACATTTTGGCACGCCCGGTGGGACTCTTGTCCCTTTGCATCTAACCTCCTTGTTGCAGATTTTGCGTTTTTGAAGTTGCAGATCGGACATTTTTCGACAGCATTTTAGTTTTTTTCCGTGTCTGTGAACTTTCGGATCGCGTCTTTGATTTTCTGGCGCGTTTGCGGGATCTGGAATCGCGTCTGTGTTTTCGACAAATTTTATTTTGCAGGTTTCAGAAAGGAGCGTTTGTGTTTCAAAAGCGCGTCTGTGTTATTTCTACCCATGTCTGTGTCGGAAAGGAGCGTCTGTGATTTTAAGGCGCGTCTGTGAATCACAGAACCACGTCTGTGTTATCCAGATGCGTCTGTGTTGAGGGTAACAGCGTCTGTGTATTTACTGTTTCAAATTTTTGAAGTTTTCATTGATTCAATTTTTGGATTTTGTACTTAGGGTTTCAGATCTGGTTTATTTTTGGACTAACACTTTCAGATCTAGCTAACTAAATTGGTGCGGCTTGTCTTGGAAGCAAAACGTTTTATTGAAGGCCCCTGTGTCACAAAGTCTTTTGGGTTTTTAAAATGTACCTAACTTGTGTGTTTGCAGGAAGGGGTGATTATGTCAAACAACCCAAACTACTAACAACTTTTGTTGCAGGTCCTTGGCTAGGGTTTTGATTTTTTTTTTTTGTGTGCTTTGTTTTCATAGAATAACAAACACTTCCATTGGTGCACTAAAATTGAATCATTGTCTTTTGTGTCTTGAGCAATAGGCTTTTTTTGTTTAATCTTTAGAGGGCCTGTCTTCCCGTGTAGTCATTAGGACTACTAGTGAGAAGAGAACGACCCAAGTGGTAGCGAGGAAAACCCACCTCTTCCAAACCACTATAATCAAATGTATTCATGGTGAAAACTATGAATAACGTGTGCTGATTAGTTCATACCAACACTATGTCTCCCCATAAACCCGTTTGATCAAATTTATTTGATCATTTGTAGGGCGTAACCCCTACCGACTGGGAGCCTTCTGTATTTACAGAGCTGAAAGTGCCGCATGTATGGCCACACGAGCGGATGCCCTTACTAGCACCATTTTGTTTTAGAAGCCCAAATCCTTCTAGTTGTTGGGGCAGGAGTTCGGACCTCTGGTAGCGGCCCACACACATACGGTTCTTAGTAGAGATACAAAGTTCGCCATGGGGAGTTTTCATGGGGAATGATGCTTGGCTGACCCGAGAAGTGAGTGCCGAGGGTGGAGCCAGTGAGGTCAAGCATCTAAGTATCCGCTCTGAATAGCGTAGCCTCGGGGGTAAAACCCCATGTGGGATCAACAACTATTGTCTTGGCCAGCCATAAGAATTGTGCTTGACTTATTTTAAACATTCAAACATTCAAGACCAAACAGCAAAACATTGTGTCTTTTGTGTCTTCAAGTGTATGCAAAACAATTTTACATCAAACAACACACTTTCTTAGAGTCATTTTGAGTCTAGATACTTGCAAACATTGAGTCCTCATCAACATTGTGTCCTCTTGTCACGAAAAACAGTCAAACAGTCAAATTTGGTCACAACAAAATGACTTCACAGATTGGAAAAATTGCACAAATTTTACAGAAACGCGTCTGTGTCTGTTTTAACCGCGTCTGTGTTGTCTAGGCGCATATGTGAAGGGAAGAATAGCGTCTGTGTTTATAACAGCGTCTGTGTTGAATAGAAACACGTCTGCATCGGATAACCGCGTCTGTGCAGTATACAGGCGCGTCTGTGTTCAAAAATTGCAAGAAAATCTCATAGTCCAGCAAACAAAAGAAATCAGTTTCGGAATACTTGAGCTTCCTAGATTGTTTCTCCAGGTTTCATCTAGCATTCAACCTATCTTTGGGTCTCACATAGTCCATCATTGCTTCACATCTCATTTTACATTCATACTTGTCTAAACTTGAGTCAAAAGGTCACTTGCTTGTCCTCATCATACTTTGTCAACATACTACATACAACAACACTTTGCTAAGTGGTCCCTCATCAAGGTTTCTTACCTTTGGGTCTCATTTGGTCTTACTTAGAGTCAAGGTCAACTTACCTCATCAAGAGAAACTATCCTCTCTTTGGAAGTCACACCTACTCTACTGCATACATACTTGGTCTTACACTTTGGACATTGCAAATACACTTCAGATTCATTTACATTCCATTCAACTCTTGGTCTTCCATACTCTTTCCATTTTTCATCTAGTCTCACACATCTTGGTCAATACCTAGTTCATGGTTGAAACCCGTCTTCAAAAATCTAGGAGAGAAACTAAAGAGGCTCAAGAGTCCACAAACATGAGTTCTTATGATTATGACAATGAGATCTTTTTCAATTCTGATCATACTACATTACCTGACATGGATGTCTATAGAAACATTCCAAATGTTGAGAACATGGACACTATAAACAACAATGCTACACAAAATGACAATGTGGACAACTTTTTAGTACATTCAGCAGATGTGGAAGAATCCATTATGAATCCCCATTTCAATCGATTGGTTGAGAAAATAATGAGGAGAGATAGACAATACTTCTTACACATGATGGCACAAAGTGGAGCCAAGATACCTCATGATTTTGACATGTCTCAAATAATGGAACATAGACCTTTGCAACAACCTCACTCCAATATGGATCAAAGGAGACCTAATAATGGAGGAAATAGAGGACCACACATGGTACCTTAATCGCCATCAGCTTTGCTTCAAAAACCAGAGGTCCCACATACACATGGTCAAACATATGATACTCACCTTTGCAGACCATTATGGAAGTCTTATGGAGAAAAATATGCTCAATCACATATCAATGCTAAGGATCAACCACCAAAGCAATGGGATATTCCAAGGCATGCTCAAAATTTGGACACAAGGAAACCTCATGTCAAATTTGGGGGCAACACAATGGAACATGACATGCCTGTAGAATATGGTATACATGTGCAAAATAGATATGGGGTTCCTCAACATGAATCTATACCAAGTGGTCCATATACGCAACATCATTACATACCTCCTCCATATGAACATGTGTATGATCAATATCATCCATACATGCAACATGCACCTCCTCCAATGGGTACCTCAAACATAGGATATGGTCCAAGAAGTCGATCTCCACCAAAGAGCAATTTGGAGCAACAAATCAGGGACTTACAAAAGAAAATGGAGGACATAAATACACCGAAGCCAACATACACAATGAGAGACATATGTCCTTATCCATTTGACAAGAGCATTCCAATGCCTCCTTTTCCTACACACTTTGTGACGCCTAAATTTGATAAGTGTAGAGGAAAAGGAGATCCTAAGGCGCACATAAGACAGTTTTTCACAGCTTGCATTGAGGTAGCAGCAGAAGAGACATATTTGATGCGGTTATTCCCACAAAGCTTAGGTGATCAAGCTATGGAATGGTTCTCCCAACTTCCACCTGGTATTAAGTCATGGGGTGACCTAGCAGAAGCATTTATTCAACATTTCTCCTACAATATAGAGACAGACATATCAGTCACTACTTTGTGCAACACTAAGCAAAAAGAAGGAGAGTCCTTTGCATCATTTTTGCAAAGATGGAGAAATCTAGCTAGCAGATGCTCTTGTGAAATTCCACAAAAACAAATGGTAGAGATGCTCACACAAAATGTTAACAAAGACATTGGCTATGACTTAAGGAAAGCTTGTTTGTCCACCTTCAAGGACGTCATTGAAAAGGGCTTAGCGACAGAAAAGGTCCTAATTGAACAAGGACTCATTAAAATATTCAAGGAAAACAAAGATGACTTTAAAGGAAAAGACAACCCAAGATTTTGGAATAAAAACAAGAACACAGTCAATGATGGTGTTGTTGATGCCAACACAGTGCGACCCAAATTCATCTTTTCGGGATCAAGTTCTACAAACAATCAAGTGAATACTCAAACAACTTCCAGATCATGAAGGAAGTACACCCCATTGGGAGAACCACTTGAGTCAGTTTTCAAGAAGCTTGTGGCAAATAAGGTAATCACAGTTCCAGATTTTCCTCCATATGAACCAAAGGTTAAGCCGAATTGGTGGAATGATGATGAGTATTGTGAATTTCATAAGAGAAAGGGTCATAAGACAGGAAATTGTCATCGACTGAAGAACATCGTACAAGTTCTCATTGATAGAGGTGACATTGAGATTGAGGGACACTCATCCAATCAAGAACATGAGATGTTTAAGGAACCATTCCCAAAGCACGACAATGGAAAAGCTAAAGTCACAGATGATCAAGCCAACTATACTAGAGCACCTTACAACTATGATTCAACTATCCATCATATCTCGAAGGATAATCATATCTCTACTATTACCATCAAGAACAAAAACCCTGAGAATCCTCCTCAGCGACCCAAGATTGTCCTAAGAGGTGTTGGATCTTCTTTCGAACCTACCTTTGAGTGTCATGTTACAACCCGTCGAGGTAAAATTACTTTGCTAGGTGCTTCAACTAAAAACACCGCTTCTTCATCAACCAAACCTGAGTATGACCTTGTAGAACAGTTAGGGAAGACACCCGCGCTCATCTCCATACTTGAACTCTTACGCATATCCCCCGCTCATAAAGCTATTCTGGACAAAATCTTGAGAGACACCGCCGTTCCTACTGATCTGAACGTGGACCAGTTTCAAGCCATGGTGGGATACCTTTCCATTCCACATTCCCTTACATTCACAGAAGCCGATGACGCCTCCGTAAGTCAGCCACATAATGCGCCATTACATATTGAAGTCTTCATACACAAACATCGAATAAAGTGAGTCCTGATAGATGGAGGAGCTGGTCTAAACATTTGTACATTGAGCACCATTAAACAATTGGGATATTCTGATAAAGCTGTAAATTCAACAAATCGAATCACCATCAAGGCATATGATGATGAAGAGCGCTCATCCAAGGGCATAGTCACCTTACCTCTAAGAATTGGGCCAGTTACAAAGGATGTGGTTTGTCAAGTCCTGGATCTAGACCTCACTTATAATATATTGCTAGGACGTCCTTGGATTCATGAAATGAGGGCAGTCCCATCGACATATCACCAATGCATTAAATTTCCTCACAATGGAGTCGAAGTAACAGTTAACGGTGATCCTAATCCATTCATATATTGCAATAACCTGAGATCACATACGGAAACCATCATTCCCAGTAATCGTGAAGCTGTCCCTTCTTCGACATACATTGACCCTGAGTCATTGAAACCTTCGACGTCAAAACCTTCGACATCAAAACAGGGTGAACTTAAAGGCAGATTTCAGGACAAAGGCATGGGAGAATACACTTTAAATCAGACCATGTATTTACGACAAGTCATGAGCTCTCCAAAAGAATATGGAAGGCCACATCCTAACAAGCAAATATCCATCATGGCATTCAAATGGGATCCTACTACCTTTCAAAGATGGGGCGAACTGGAAGAGGAAGGTTTATACAAAATGCTCTACAAAGACATTGAAGATGACACACAAGATCAGATCAATATACCCTGTGAGAAATATGGCAAAGGCTTCAAGATTCTACAAAAATTCGGGTATGATGGAAAAAGCCCTCTTGGGTTACGCAAAGAAGGTGTTATGGAGCCCTTACAACCTGAATTGACTGTAAAAAGGGAATGCTCGAAGGGACTTGGTTTTCTGACTTCCAAGATCCATACTAAAAGGAGAGAAGAAGCCTTACAAATCAAAGCTGCCAAAATTCAACAAGAGAATTACTATTCCATAGATTCCAACGAATGGGAATGGGGTTCCGACAAGTCTTCCAGTGACTACGAGCTCACCGAGACATTCAGAGAGCCAGATGAACCCATAGAAGAGGAGGAGTTTTATAACAAATTCAGAGTTGGTCAAGAAACAACCCATGAGGAGTCTACACAGTCCTTGTCTCAAGGTTCTAGGCTGAAATCACATAGGATGAGAACACCTGTTCCGGAAGGCGCTACTAGTGATGATAATTTGGATTCGCTCGTGATCGAGACTGATGAGGAGAGTGCCATCGATAACCTCGATAATTACCTCGACATACCCGAATATAACCACATCTTCACTTTTGAACCCGCAAGCTCCGAAAACATTAAAGGCCTTCCCCTTGTTCACCACCAACTCATTGACTGGGATTATGAAGGACCAGCACAGTTTGACACATTCCAAAATGATGAAGCTGTCATTGACTATCTCGGCGTACGAGATGATCTTCCCCTTGGAGACCATAAAGCAGGATACACTATAGAACTCAACAACATGGCATATTTTGGTGAGGATGTCGGACCTTCCAGTCGCAAAAATGTGAAAATAAGAACAAATCAAGGGTCTTATGGTGAAAACCACATTGTGGCGCTATCTGATCCCAAAAAAGTAAAAAGAAAGGACGTATCTGAGGGTGAAAACCTCTTTGAGGCACTCGAAGATGGAAGACTCGACATTCTCCCAGCCTCGTATGAGGAAAAGTCATCCATGTTGGTAGAGGAGACTATCAAAACAAACATTGGTACGGAAGAGGTTCCACACAACATATTCCTGGCTAAGTCATTGACAGAGTCCGAAAGGTCACACTTCATAAGTTTCTTCAAGGAATGACAAATCAACTTTGCATGGTCATACGCTGATATGCCTGGACTAGATCCAGATTTGGTAATGCATCATTTGACAGTCAAACTGGGGGCAAAGCCAGTGAAACAGAAATTAAGAAAAATGCATCCCCAAGTGGCATTACTAGTCAAAGCAGAACTTGAGAAATTACTCGATGTCGGATTCATACACCCAATTGATTATCCGGAATGGATCTCTAACTTGGTACCTGTCAGTAAACCAGATCGCAGCATCAGAATTTGTACAGATTTCAGAGACATCAACAAAGCTTGTCCGAAAGATGACTTCCCATTACCAAACATTGACTTGATTGTTGATCTCACAGCAGGTCATGAAATGCTATCATTAATGGATGGATTCTCTGGCTATAATCAGATAAGAATCGCACCCAAGGATCAACATAAAACAACATTTACTTATCCGTGGGGAACTTTCTGTTGGAATGTCATGCCCTTTGGGCTAAAAAATGCAGGTGCTACGTATCAAAGAGCAATGACCACTATCTTTCATGATCTCATGCACATAATTGTGGAAGATTATGTTGACGATCTCTTGGGAAAATCAGTAGATAGAAATACACATTTGAACATACTTTCAGTCATCTTTGATCAGTTGGAAAAATACAAAGTAAGATTAAACCCCAAGAAATGTGTCTTTGGAGTAACCTCCGGGAAGCTCCTAGGATTCATTGTGTCCAAAAGAGGAATCGAAGCCGATCCAGCAAAAGTCAAGGCTATCTTGGACATGCAACCACCCAGAAATATCAGTCAACTTCGATCCTTACAAGGAAGACTCCAGTCCATTCGAAGATTCATAGCACAACTGGCAGATAAGTGCAATCCTTTTCAACACCTGCTACATAAAAATATCAAATTTAAATGGGATGATAACTGTCAACAAGCTTTTCAGACGCTCAAAGATTATCTTTTGAATCCGCTAGTTTTGATGCCACCAGTTCCAGATCAACCTTTGCTACTATACATATCAGCTACTCCAACAGCGCTAGGGGCACTCCTAGCACAACAAATTGCTGACGGCAAGGAAAAAGCAGTATACTATATCAGTCGCACATTGGTGGGATATGAGCTAAACTACACACCAATTGAGCGTGCATGTCTCGCCGTGGTCTTTGCTTCACAAAAATTATGACATTACATGCTTACTCATAAGACTAAGTTAGTTGCAAGGATAGATCCATTGAAATACCTCCTCAATAAAGCAACACTTACTGGGCGGCTGGCCAAATGGGTAATGATGCTTAGTGAATTCGACATTGAGTATGTGGACAGAAAAGCAATAAAAGGACAAGCCATCATGGATCAATTAGCAGATGCCCCCATGATTGATGATGTCCCTCTAAATTCAGAATTTCCAGATGAATCCATTTTAACAATATCACATGCAAAGCCATGGCAACTATACTTTGACGGCTCATACACACAGCATGGGGCAGGAGCTGGTATTCTCTTTATAACTCCTCAAGGCGATTCTATACCAAAATCATACCGCTTATCATTTCTTTGCACTAACAATATAGCGGAATATGAGGCATTGACAACTGGATTACGAATTGCAGTTCAGTGGAAGATTCAGGAACTTCGTGTTTTTGGGGATTCTCAACTTGTCATCCGTCAAGCAACTGATGATTACCAAACAAAAGATGAAAAATTACTGCCTTACAAGAAAATGGTGGATGATTTGAAACGACACTTCACAAAGATAGATTTTGAGCAGATACCAAGAGAGCAGAATCGTGCCGCAGATGCCATGGCTACAATTTCTTCACTGATTGATCTACCTCAAAATGAGACCTGCTATGAGTTCTTGGTGGACAACCTGTTGGTTCCTTCATATGAGATCACTCCTACTGAAATGATATGTGTTGTTGGTCCCGAATCCCAGTTATATGGTTTCATTTTCACATACCTACGTGACAATACTTTACCTCCTGATCTATCAAATAACCAACGTCACACCTTCATTCGCCAATCCTCTCGATATGTCATTTTAGCTGATATCCTATACCGATGAGGTCTAGATGGCACTCTTCTTAGATGTTTAGAAAGCGATGAAGCTCAGATTGCGTTACGTGAAGTGCATGAAGGGATATGTGGTCCACATGCTAGTGGTCCTACCTTGGCCAAGAAACTCATTAGGACTGGATATTACTGGCCCAATATGGAAAAAGACTCCTATCGGTTTGTCAAGAAATGTAAGAAATGTCAAATTCATGGAGACCTCATACATGCGCCAGCACAAGAATTACAACCACTTGCGTCTCCTTGGCCCTTTTGTCAGTGGGGACTCGATCTCATAGGCAAGATTCACCCTCCTTCCTCTAATGGTCATAAATTCATTATCACAGCCACATAATATTTCACAAAATGGATTGAAGCCGTGCCTCTCACACAAGTCACTGGAAAACAGATTGCTACCTTCATCCTCAACTATATCATATGCCGATATGGTATTCCTGTTTCCATTATTATTGATAACGGGCGTCTCTTCAAAAATCAGGATGTTCATGAACTCTATGACCGCTTCCATATTTCCCATCGTTTCTCCACACCGTATTACCCTCAAGGTAATGGCCAAGCTGAGGCGTCTAATAAAACAATTCTTAAAATCCTCAAGAAGACAGTTGACGACGCTGGCCGTAATTGGCATATCCAACTCAATCCTGCACTTTGGGCCTACCGCACAAGTGTCCGCACACCTACAGGAGCTACACCCTACTCACTTGTTTATGGCACTGAAGCCATCTTGCCTATTGAGGTCGAGCTACCCTCTTTACGGGTCTCTTTGCAAAACATCATCACTGATGAAGATTACAGGGTCTCTCGCTTACAAGAACTAGAACTGCTGGATGAACGGAGACAAACTGCTTTTAATCATCTCAAGGCTTACCAACAATGAATGAGTCGCAACTACAATCACAAGGTCAAGCCTCGCACATTTGAGGTAGGTGACTTAGTTCTTAGAGAAAACCCCAAGAATCAGCAAGATAGAGAGAAGAAGGGCAAGTTCGAACCAAACCGGCTTAGTCCTTACATCGTTACAGCAGCCTATGGATCTGGGTCATATCAGCTCTCAACTACAGAAGGTGAACCTTTGGAGGATCCTATCAACAACATGCACCTTCGCAGGTTCTACATATAGTTCTTCGGAATATCCTAATTCAAAAATACAAAAAAAATCAAAAAAATTCAAAAATACAAAAAAAATTAAAAATTTCAAAAATACAAAAAAAAAAATCGTTACTTGGTGAAAACTTGGCAAACAGGCGCCTTGTGACACAAAAAACATTGAAAAATTGAAAAAAGTAAAGAGAAATAATTTCGTCCAATGGTGAAAACCACTTCGGTGGCGCCCTGGGCAAGTATCATGGTGAAAACTGGGTCACCAACGCCATGTGTAGAGACATTGCTCCTCCCTCCTTCAGGATTCTCTTTCATCATTTCACTTTGCACACACTCACGATCAATTCGTTCATAATAAACTTACCCATTCCCATCATGGCTTGTTATTGATCTACCCAAGATTGGTTAGCCATTCATAATAAACATTCCTTTTCATCCCTTTCCATCCATAATAAATCAGATCCTATCTGTGGTTAAGGCAAAATCCTACGTCTAGTGATGGGTGTAGAACTGAGAACATCACATGTTTCAAGGAGTACAGTTTCTTCCAGCTTCCTTCAGTCTATCCGCCCACAGTCCGCAATAAAAGCAACATCTGCATCACAGATCCGCAATAAAGTTTCGTCTTCTCCGCAATAAAGTATCAGTTTCATGGATTCAGTCAGTTTTAGATGAGACACAACATCAACAATGGGCTTCAACAAATCAAATCTTTCAACAGACTCAGACAACATTATGGTTCAGTGCTATCTATCCTTTCTGTGAAAATAAACATTGTGACCACAATCAAATAAGACTTATACAGGTGACAAGAGACACTAAACTTGAGGACTACAGTGGATG
This sequence comes from Cryptomeria japonica, assembly GCF_030272615.1. Taxonomy (NCBI): domain Eukaryota; kingdom Viridiplantae; phylum Streptophyta; class Pinopsida; order Cupressales; family Cupressaceae; genus Cryptomeria; species Cryptomeria japonica. The sequence goes on along the minus strand of NC_081414.1, from coordinate 554,142,201 downwards.
TTGGTGTCGAGTCTTGGTTTTCTTTTGATTTCATCTTTTTTTGGTGACATGTCTTTTAGCTTTTCCGAGATGTCTCTGACTAGAGATTCTATCTCCAGGATGTCTTTGACTAGAAAGGCGAGGATGGGGTATCGTCACCTATTTGTATTTGATGTCTATGGATTGTCTCTTAGTAATGCTATGACTTGTCCAAGGATATGAGGACACTATGAGTCTAGTACGAACTAGGGCATTCCTTGTTTGCAACTGTCTTATCTCCATGCAAACAGGTACAATGACTTTCTGGGTCGAACATATGCCTCGATTGTCATAACCTATTTTGCCATAATAAAGCTCAATGATGATAACGCACAAGAAGCCCTTTCACTTTCATATCTTCTGTCTTTCATCTCCCCTTTCTTGATTGACTTCCATCGTCCTTCTTGAGTCCGCGTAGCCTGCTATCACATGACTGAGTATAATGACACACCCAAAATATTTGCATTTCATATAGCTGCACCTACATTACCACATATAGGTATTTCATACATACATATAGATATCACAACTACATCACATCCTGCACACAACACCTGTTAGCACAATTTACATTTGCATTATCATATTCATCTGCATGACATACATTCACATTTGCATCATGCATACACATATATAAAACATAAAAGAACAAAAATACTGCATTGCATCATATATATATTTGCATCCATATCATAAGCATCACATAAGAACATCTCATCACATAGGTACACATGCATATAGCTGCCGCAAAAAATGAATCATCTCATATATATAATCATAAGTGTCATGATACAATGATGTCAAAAATACATATGGCTACAGAAGCACCCGCAGGTGTCTACAATACAAAACAATGGTACAAAACTGATACAATGGGAGCCCTCTAAGGTTATGATGAACTCCCTCCCTCAGAGCCGCCTGGCCTCGATGGAATCTAAGCCCCCGAAGGACCCACCCTAGGATCATCCTACCTGCCCCCTCTATCTGGTGGTGGTGGAGGACCCATGACCCCACCACTCGATGCCTGCCTCCTCCGACTCCCTCCCGTAGCTATCGCTGTACGCGACGGTCTATGGAAGCTCCTCGCCCACTGATCTGCCGACACTGCACCGTAGTAGAGGTCCCTCCAGTATCCTATCTCCTCTCCAGCCCACAGGACATATGCATATCCTGCCCCTGTGTCCTCCGCCGCCTGCCTCCCTGCCCTCAGCGTTGTCTCAGCCTTTGTGTAGCGCTGAATCGCCTGATCTCTCTCCCGCTCAGTATCTCTGAGCCTAGTCCGGAGCCGATCTCTCTCCCTCTCCAACTCCTAGATCTCATCTACCTGACCCTGGCAGATCTCCCTGAGCTCAATCAGCTCATCCTCCTCTGGATCCCCACCCTCTGCCTCTGCCTGTGGCTCTCCTTTTGCAGGGGCCTGCCCCTGTATCGGTACCTGTACTAGTGCCTGTACGGGTACCTGTCTCTGTGCAGGCCTTTGTCCCTATACCTGTCCCTGTCCCTGTCTCTGCCTGGGACCCTGTGCTGCTGGTACCTGTAGGGGTAATCCACCGCGACCCCTCACCACCCGAGCCTGCCACTCCTCTCCACCCTCTCTCCGAGGTGCAACCCTCCTCTCCCCAACTACTCCCCTCCGCCTCCGTTGGCCTCTACCCCCATCACCTCTGCCATCATCATCATCATCTCCTCCTCCATCTCCCTCCAACAGCTCCCCTAGATCTGTTAGTCGTGGGAATGGATGCTCCGCCCAATATGCTGAATACTCAGCATCCATCCTGGCATCGTCGACCTCTGGCCACATGTCCCAGGGTAGGGGTACCATCTCTGCCAGTTGTGTGACCGCCTGATCATATGACAATAAAGGCCCAAACTGCACCTGATCCCTAACTGTACGGGCATACATACCCGAGCCTCGTGGCATCCTCTGGATCCTGCCATACTGCCTGCATACCCTGTCCACAAGCTGCCTCTCTAATACATAGGGCGTCCGCCCAATCAGGTACCTGCTCCGGAAGGTGTATGGCAGCTCCACTGCGTCATCCTCCCACTCCTCGCATCCTAGATACGGTCTCCAGATGACTACATCAATATCATCCAGCACTCGCCGCTAATGCTCTAACCTGCCAATCCGCGGCTGCGAGGTGATCATGTCATATAAATGCACAAAACTGCGTCCATGTCCCCTGCCTCGGAAGTGTATCGGCCTCGTCACTGGCAGATGCTCATAGACCCATACCTGCAATAGTGTCACCCCGCAGCCTAATCCCACTGACCCGTGATAGACAAACTGGTGAAGCTCATAGTACAGGTGGGCCAATACACATGGTCCCCAGGCATATCTGGTGTGATGTGTCACCAGTGTCTCCAGTGCTCCCCCCCAGCCCACAGCCAATCCCCGTGTCGCCCTGTCTGGGCATAAAAATCCACTGATCGCTCCTCCGATCACGACCGACAATGCTAACCCTGTGGCGGTCATGGTGTCCCATGCCATGTGTCCTGCCCTCATCTCCAGTCCGGGATCCTGGAACACCCGTCTCAATGCCTCCCTGTCTCCGTCACGATCATATGGAATCAACTCTCCATCAATCGGTATCCGCAGAATCCTGTAGACATCCTCCAAGGTGACTGTCATCTCACCCATCGGCAAATGGAAGGTGCACGTCTCCGAGTGCCATCTCTCAGCAAGCGCAGTCAACAAACCCATGTTTGCCCGAAACTCAAGCACGTACAATATATGTCTCAAACCCATCTCCTCGATGGCAGCTCTATCCTGAAACGACAACTCAGGTCGCAATCTCTGTGTCGACGGGAATCTCTCTCGTGACTCCAACATAGGAAAATACTCCTGCAGTCAAGCAAATCAATCATGTCAGTCATGGTGGCATTCACTGTTTATCACAAAATGCTACTCGCTATCTAAATGCATATGGTTATCTATCCTAGTGACACTCACTGTTCATCACAAAGTGTTGCTTCTATCCTAGTGGTACTCCCTGTTCATCAGAAAGTACTACGTGTGTGACACTCACTGTTCATCATAAAGTGTTACTCACATTTGCACTCCCTGTTCATCACAAAGTGTTGCTCATACTTTGGGTACTCACTATTCATCACAAAGTACTCTATCTTGGTACTCACTGTTCATCACAAAGTGCCTTGATCTATCCTAGTCTTCCTAGAGGACCTGCTTGAGTGTATCCTCTCAGCAGCTTATCCAATCGACAACGTATGTTCATCACAGAACTGTCAATTTGACCTAGAAGACACAACCTTGCATTTTCGGACATAAACGCGCTTTTAACTCACAAACGCGCCTCTAGACTGCACAAGCGCGCCTGACTGACACAGACGCGCCTGTATGACATAGACATGCTTAGGCTGTGCATAAACGCGACTATACTACGCAGACGCCCCTGCACATCGCAGACGTGCCCGCATTCGACGCAAACGCGATTCCAGACACAGACGTGCCTGGCACCGACACAGACGCGCCTGGCACCGACGCAGACGCGGTTACACGATTTCAGACTTTTTTGTACCCTATTCCTAAGCGCATTTATTACTCTAACTAGCATGCATTAATGACAACAATAAATGCATCAAAGTACGAGGAGGCTTAGTGGTACTTACCGGCTCTCCTGCCTCTGCTGGCCTTTGAAATCGTCGAACGCGGTCGAATCTGTGCACGGAAGCCATCGCTGCTGACTGCTGCTGCTCTTTTCTTGCTCTGCACTTTGATCTCGTGAAGGTGTAGATGACAATGAGGATGTCTTTTGCCCGTGGTCTATCTTATAGCCTACCCTGGCCTTAGCCTTCATTTCCCGAGTCAGTCTTCCTCATCCCGTGACTTTGTCACTTTATTCGGTCAGTCCATTCTAGCCTTTCTTTCTTATCGAGAGATTGTCTGCAATCTTTTCAGACATTTTCATCCAATCTCTCGAGGGGGCATATCATTCCCATTCTGGGGCAATGTTGTATCAGTTCATCTTATCTTCTTTGAAACAACCCGACAAGCCGCATTGTCTCAAAGAGGGGCAAAATGTAGACACTCAAAATTGTCATGTCTAATTAAATAAATATTATTTATTTAATTATTTAAGCCTAATTCTTCTATTAATTAAATAAATCTTTATTTATTTAATTAATTCATTTATCCTCTTCTAGCCTTATTTCTCATTTAAATAAATACATTTATTTATTTAAATTATCCTCTTCCTAAATTAAATAAATAGTCTTATTTATTTAATTATCCTACTTCTTCTATTAATTAAATAAATCTTTATTTGTTTAATTAATTCATTATCTTTTTCTACACATGACACATGTCATTCATCTCTTAATTCATACACTACCTACCCCTTTCATTATTTTATTATTTCTTCTACCTACCTTCTAATCATAGCCAACCTCCTTTTTTACAGCTCTCAATCTTATCCCTCCATTTCATATTGTGTCTTCTATATAAGGAGATGCTTCGTTCATTATCAAACCCTAATCAAGCATTCTAATGACTTAATGCCCTAATGATCATTTTGACTACACTACGATCCTACTTGCAACCACATTTCGTTCTTTGTTGAGCTCTTGTGCATATAAAATCTAAGAGCAAATATATCAAGCAAGATCAATGGAGATAGGAAGAATGGAGATCAAAACCCTATTGGACATGTGATGGTATAATCTTTGTGATTTTGTTTTATTTACATTGTCTTAGGTAATATTCATATGTTATGGTGGATCTTTGTTGTTGTTAGGCTAGGTTTTTGTGGTTGAATTCATTTAGTCTTTCAATATTGTTATTATTGTTATCCATTTTCACCATACACAAACTGCATCTGTACTGTTAAGTTTATCGGTTGACTTAAATACCAATATAACAGTGTAACATATCTGAAACTCACAAACCATTTAACCAAAACATAAAACCACTTTACTAACATTAGTAATAGCAAATTTTAGATCACTTCCAGTCATCTTAACAAATCTAAGTGGCTTTACCAATTAAATAGATTAACCATATCAAAACATAACCACAAAAACCATTCACCACTTGACACAATGATTTTTGACATGGAAACCCAAATGGGAAAAACCACAGTGGGGATGAATACCCAAAAGTATTCTGAACTCTTATGAAGTTCGCCCTGTTAGGAGCTAGGCCTTGTTAGAAGCTTTACAAAAATGTCCTGTTAGGAACAGATCCAGTTAAGGACCACCCGCTTAAGGGATTGACTACAATACCCTGTTAAAGGCAATACCTTGTTAGGAGTAACCTCAATAGAGGATTTCAAATCCAGGATAATGGATCACTTGGTTAGAGGATTTAGAAAACACCAAGACTTTTAAAGCTTACCCGGTTAAGGGATTTAACTGTTGTAATTGTTAGAGAACAACATGATTTTTGCTGATTTGGTAATAGCACTACTCTGCTTGATCATATCCTTTGCATGCTCCTATCTGCCTTCAAACATTTTGTAGATACTCCTTCTGGTTCAATAATCAATCACACTGACACTTAACCAAAATTGCCAACACTACTACAAAACAACTCATCGACCTTATAAGAAAAACAATAGGTCGGTAACACATCACAAAACCTAAGATCTCATAGAGATCACAAACAAATCGGTTCAAACATGACTATTGGATTACATAGAAATCATCTGCACATTGTCCAAGACAACCTTGACCTCTCCTGGATCACCGCACATAGGATCTTGTAACTCATCACGTGGTTTCCACTTCATGCTATGCACTCGCTCATTCCCAAGATAAAATAGTTATCTCTATGCGGCAAAACCACTTTGAAACTCATCACATGCATCATGCATACGTGGCATAATCATCTTCGATCACCATTTAATCTTCGATCAACACAACTGATTCACCAAGCTCCATCGGTTAGGGTTCAACATATCAACAAGTTAGGGTTACTGGTTGATCTCGCTGCTTCAATAGTAATACTGGTTTCCTTCACTTGCTCAACTACCGGTGGTTGCATTATAACTCCATTACCAATTATAATTGACATTAATGACAACACTTATACTTCATTAATGCAATCTTCATGCAATGCCAACAATCTCCCCCTTTGGCATTGATGGCAATACAAATATCAATACCCTTTGATTGTGATGATTGAGAGTAATGCACATACATAGGTATAGGAATCTTGGTTTACATTTTTTCATGTACTCTCCTTCAACTAAGTCTCAATGTCTTCAACTAGTAACTGGCTATAGTTCATCTCCCTATCAATCATACAGTTCTTCTCCTCCTTTGACAATAATGCCAAAGTGAAAGGAAAACATACAGTGTCATACTTCACTGTTTTGCAACTAGTGGCTCCCCCTGTGGAGTAGCTCCACTCTACACCAATCCTGCTTCAAGATCATCAATAAGCTATGGGACTGATGTCTTCCACATCAACTTAATTGACCTCATGTAGGGGCACAACCCCTAGCTGACCTCTAAGATACTCAAAAGTAGCCTTAGGCAGAGGTTTAGTAAAGATATCCCTTAGTTGTTCCTTAGTAGATACATGCTCCAATAACACATCTTTACTCTGCACTTTCTCTCTCAAGAAATGATATTTCAGCTCAATATGCTTGGTTTTGGCATGCAACACCGGGTTCTTTGAAATATTTATTGTACTGGTGTTATCACATAAAATCCTTACCGGTTCTATGATCTTCAACTTGAATCCTTCCAGAATGTGTTTCATCTAGATTGTCTGGGTACAGTTCATCTACGCTGCAACATATTCAGCTTCAGCAGTTGACTGTGATATACAACTTTGCTTCTTGATGCTCCAAGATACAAGCCTTCCTCTAAGAAAGAATGCACCTTCGATTGTACTCTTCCTGTCATCAACATTTCATGCCCAGTATGCATCTGTATAGACTTTCAAATCAAAGTTACCTGCATATTGATACCATAATCCATAATCAATAGTACCTTTCAGATATCTGAATATCCTTTTAGTTGCTACCATGTGAGTCTCCTTAGGGTTCTTCTAAAATCTGGCAACTAATCCAACTGCATGAGCAATATCCAGTCTGTTATGAACAATAGAATGCATCTTCCCTATCATAGACCTGTACTCCTTTTCATCCACAGATGCATCATCATCCTCCTTAGAGAGTTTATAGCCTATAACCATTGGTGTCCCAACTGGTTTACAATCTCCCATTCCAAATGTCTTCAATACCTCTTTCACATATTTGGACTATGTGATAAAGATACCATTCTTTATCTGTTGAATTTATAAACCTATGAAGAATCTTATCTCTCCTACCAGAGACATCTCAAATTCACTTTTTCATCTCATTTGCAAAGTCATCACTCATGTGATCATTGCCTCCAAAAATGATATCATCCACAAATACCTCACTAACAAGTATCTTATCTCCTTCAGTCTTGAGATGTATATTGTTGTCTTCACTGGTTCTCTGAAAAACCTATCTTCACCAAGTGTGAATGTAGTCTTTCATACCATGCCCTAGGTGCTTGCTTTAGACCGTATAGTACCTTGTGTAGTTTACACACCATATCCTTTGCATTAGTCAAAGCATAACCATCTGGTTGTTCAATGTAGACTTCCTCTTCCAGTATTCCATTTGGAAATGCTGACTTCACATCCATCTAATATGCTTTGAATCTTCTATATGTTGCAAATGTAAGTAGAGTCCTAACACCTTCCAATCTAGCAACTGGTGCAAATGTTTCGCCATAGTCTTCTCTTTCTTCCTGTGCATAACCTTTGCATACTAGTCTGGCTTTGTTTCTTATTACTACTCTATCGTCATTTAGTTTATTTCTAAATACCCATTTAGTACCTATTACATTTTTGTTCACCGGTCTGGGTACTAGGTTCCATGTATTGTTCTTCTCATTCTAGTCAAGCTCTTCTTCCATAGCCTTGATCTAGTGATCATCTCCAAAGGCTTCCTTTGCTGTTCTAGGCTCAATAGTGGAGATCATGCAAGAATTCTCTCTTTTTCTTCTTTTGGTTAACACACCAACATCCAATAATCTGATTAGGATTATGATTGAGTTTTACATACCTTAGAATAACATGATCATGATATTCAGGTTCTCATTCCTCACTATCTTTATCTTCTGCAGAATCTACCTATTCTAGTTGAACTGGTGCAACAACATTCATTTCACCAACTTTTGGCTTCACCGGTTCTGGCTCCAAAATCAAAATGTAAGGTTCATCTTCCTTCTTTTCCTCACTGGTTTATCCCGTGTCTTCAGGACACTAATCCACTTAGACATCAACACTTTCAATGATCTTCTTTGTCTGGTTGTTGTAACATTTGTAGGCTTTGATATTGGTGGAGTAACCAAGAAATGTGTCTTCATCACTCTTAGCATCAAACTTACCAACATAGTCACCTCTCTTGATAAAACATTTACTACCAAAAATCTTAGAGTAACTGACATTAGGTGATCTACCATACCAGTCTTCATAAGGAGTTTTATTCTTACCTCTTTTAACCAATATCCAGTTCATAGTGTAGATAACTTCTCTCCAAAAAGTCTTAGCTACACCTCCTTGTATTAGCATAGTTCTAATAGATTCAACAATTGATTAGTTGTTCCTCTCTGCAATACCATTCTGTTGTGGTGTCCTAGGTGCAGAAAGCTGCCTCTTAATTCTATTGTCTCCACAGTATCTAGTGAATTCCTTTGAAGTAAATTCACCACCTTGATCAATTCTTAAGCATTTTATCTTCTTTCCACTTTCCTTTTTAGCTAAGTCCTTGAATGCCTTAAACTTGTTAAAGGCTTTTGTTTTTTCCTTTAAGAATGTGACCCACATCATTCTTGAGCAATCATCAGTGAAGATCATAAAATACCAATCACCTTGAATAATCATAGTCCTTATTGGTCCACAGAGGTCTATATGAACCAAATCTAGCAAATTTTCTATTGAGAAAGATTTGCTCTTAAAAATTGAGGATGTCATCTTCCCTAAATGACATTCCTTACATAGAGCATTCATTGGTTTGTCCAACTGAGGAAAACCTCTTACCGATTTGGACTTACTAACTTTTACAATGTTATCAAAATTTACATGACAAAATCTATGATGCCAAAGCCAACAATCATCTACTTTTGCAATTAAGCAGCTATTAACTTTAGAATTTAGGTGAAACAAGTTACCTTTTGTCTATTTGCTGGTTGCAAACAGTTCACCTTTGCTGCCATATATTTTGCACATTCCATTCTTGAATTCCAATGGATAACCTCTGTCATTGAGTTGAGCAACACTCAAAATATTGTGTTTCAATCTTTCAACCCAGTAGACATCATCAACACTTCTCTTTCCATTAAGAGAGATGGTTCCCTTTCCTTTTACCATGCAAGGTGAGTCATTTCCAAATCTCACAACACCTCCATCAAATTCCTTTAAAGTAAGAAACTTACTCCAGTCACCGGTCATGTGGTGTGAACAACCACTGTTTATAATCCAATCATCAAAACTATCTATGCGCGAGACTAATGCCTTCTGATCTGATGTCTCTTCTTTAATGGAAACAAAGACAATATCCTCATTTGCATCTTCCTCGGATTCCTCATCTGTGATTCCTCCATCAATTGCAATGAGGCAATCTCTTTTACCTTTTCCTTTATACTTCTCACATTTATGCTCATTGTCTCCATTTGGACAGTTAGCTGCAATATGTCCAATCCGGTTACATGCAAAACACTTCAAAGGTAATTTACCTCTATAATTACTAGTACCTTTGGGTAACTGCTTGGCCAACAATGCTTCAAGCTCAATCAGACTGTCTTCATCATCAACTTCTCTGTTGGATCTGGACTCATGACTGTGACTAGCTTCTCTACTTTTCCTTACTGGTGGATTAGAAACTGAAGCTCTAAATGCAGATTTTGATTTCTAAACATTTCCATCAAAACTATTTAATTCAAATGCAGTTAGTTTACCAATGATAGAGTCAAGAGTTACCTTTGTTTTATTAATAGACTTGAGTTCCTGAATGGTTGCAACTCGGATAGCGTAGACCGGTAGAAGGGTTCTCAACACCTTGTTAACCACTGTGGTATCCTCCATTTTACCACCAACACTTTTGATCTCACTGACTATCTCCTTTATCCTTTGACCATATTGTTGAATATTCTCACCTTTAACCATCCGCTTGTCATCAAATTTACCTCTCAGACTCTCCTCTCTGGCAATCTTCACATGCTCATCATCGCTATAGATATCCTCAAGTTTCTTCCACAATTCATAAGCAATCTCCAAACCATGGACATCAACATACTTTGAGTCAGACAAGGAACTGATAATGGCCTCCAATGCTTGATTATTCTCTTGTTGCTCCTTCTTTTGATCATCAGACAAAATACCACTATGCAAGCTATATTTGGTAAATACATGTTCCCAATATTGACTTCCTAATATTTTGATATAGATCTTCATCCTATCACTCCAAAGTCTGTAGTTTTCCCTATTGAACTTTGGACCTTCTTTCTTCATCACGTTCTTCTAGATCTTTACCTCAAGCTGTTAGGCTTCAACACAAGATGACTTGAAATGCTCTGATACCAATTGATGTTATGATGAATCAATAATGATCCAGACAACTACTAAGGGGGGGGGGTGTAAATCAGTAGATAGAAAACAAACTAAACTTTCACCAAACTCAAACCCAACTCATAAATCAATCGCTGAACTAATCGGTTCAACACTGTACTATAAACCGCAACTGCACTGTCAAGTTTACCGATTGACTTCAATACCAATATAATAGTGTAACAGATCTAAAACTCATAAACCATTTACCCAAAACATCAAACTACTTTACTAACATTAGTAATAGCACATTTCAGATCACTTCCGGTCATCTTAACAAATCTAAGTGGCTTTACCAGTTAAACGGGTTAACCATATCAAAACATAACCACAAAAACCATTCACCACTTGACACAATGATTTTTGACATGGAAGCCCAAATGGGAAAAACTACAGTGGGGATGAATACCCACAAGTATTTTGAACTCTTTTGAAGTTCACCTTGTTAGGAGCCAAGCCTTGTTAGAAGCTTTACAAAAATGCCCTGTTAGGAACATATCCGATTAAGGACCACCCGGTTAAGAGATTGACTACAATACCCTGTTAAAAGCAATACCTTGTTAGGAGTAACCTCAATAGAGGATTTAAAATCCAAGCTAATGGATCACTAGGTTAGAGGATTTAGAAAACACCAATCCTGTTAAAGCTTACCCGGTTAAGGGATTTAACTGTTGTAATTGTTAGAGAACAACAAGGTTTTTGTTGATCTGGTAATAGCACTACTCTGCTTGATCAGATCCTTTTCATGCTCCTATCTGCCTTCAAATATTCTACAAATACTCCTTCAGGTTCGGTAATCAATCACACTAACACTTAATCAAAATTGCCAAGACTACTACAAAACAACTCATTGACCTTATAAGCAAAACAATAGGTCAGTAACACATCACAAAACCTAATATCTCATAGAGATTACAAACAAATCAGTTCAAACCTGACTGTTGGATTACATAGAAATCATCTGCACATTGTCCAAGACAACCTCAACCGCTCTTGGATCATCGCACATAGGATCCTTTAACTCATCATGTGATTTACACTTCATGCTATGCACTCGCTCATTCCCAAGATAAAACAGTTATCTCTATGCACCAAAACCACTTTGAAACTCATCACGTGCATCATGCATACATGGCATAATCATCTTCGATCACCATTCGATCATAGATCAACACAACCGATTCACCAAGCTCCATTGGTTAGGGTTCGACATATCAACAGGTTAGGGTTACCGGTTGATCTCACTACTTCTATAGTAATACCAATTTCCTTTACTTGCTCAACTACTAGTGGTTGCATTACAACTCCATTACTGATTAAAATTGACATCACAATACTTATACTTCATTAATGCAATCTTCATGCAATACCAACAATCTATAGGTTTTGCTCCTGACTCCTCCCGAGCATATTTTCTAAGACTGCCCCTAGTGACCCTAGATGACCCCCTTTTCAAATTTAAGTATTTTAGTCATAGGCCTTTCTTTTCCTTCATTTTTCCATGTTTAGTAAGTCCAATAAAAAATTTCAACCACCCATCCTTACTTGACTCCTTCCCGAGAAAATGATGTTTAATTATCATGTTGATCAAACTGTGATGACTTATCAGACTACTTCTATTTTTAACATTGACTCTTTTCTCAGGTCAAGTATTTTCATATCTGAGGTGAGTTAGAAGTCACATTCTAGATCCTAGAATTGTGTCGTATTGACCTTTGCAAGTGAAGAACTTTATCAACCATAATATTGTCACCTTCCATGTTTCTTTCAAACTTGCACGATTTACCCTTTTAGTATTTCCCTTATGCATCTACAATTCTAGTTGTGGCTTTGGTTCCTAGTGAAATGTGTCAACTAGCTCATCAAAATTAAACTAGCCTTTTCCCATGAGCTTAGCTTCTATTAGAATTTATGAGATTTCACTAATAGTTTGTCCACTAACCTCAATTACTTATCCTCATACTCTAGTAAAATTGACATGAAAATTACACAAAAATTCTTCAACTAAATCAAGCTCACATCCTTCATACATTCTCACAAAATCTAACCATCCTATGGCCTGAAGTAATCTTTCTATTTCTACATCTAAACTGGAGTCTTCCAATTTAAACCTTCTTTTGTGACCCATCTTACACTTCACAAGTCAATTTCTAGAAACACTTTATGGAGCTTTGGACAATTTCAATAGTCTTATAGAAGTGGTAAATTAAATCGTTTGAACTAAAACTAAAATGGTTACTAAAATGCCAAAATTGGTAATTATGCCTTGTACTTCTAATAAATGCAATTAAAACTATGAATTTATTACCAACTTGGGTTCACATCATGTGAACTACCATCTTACCCCAACATTGCATTCACTTTTGATAATCTGGATGATCGCACTGTTAGATAGTTCAAATAACCGGAAGACAACTGAGAGGGGGGGGGGGGGGGGGTGAATCAGTTGTCACAGGTTACTGGAACTATTAGCAATTTAAAACTTTAATACCAGAACCCAAAACATTAATACTGGGATAGCAGTTAAACCAATTAAGCATAAACAATAATCACAGAATAAAAACCATCCACATGACACCAGGATTTATACGTGGAAAACCTGGTAAAGGGAAAAACCACGGTGGGAAGCCTACCCACAATCAGATAATACTTCTGTAGTAAGTATGTGAATTACAATTGAGGGGTCTGAACTTGCAGGAAAGCCAACAACCTAGAGAGCACTACTCATCACAAAAGGAGCCTCACTGACTACATATAAATCCTGACTACAATCCAGAGAAGTGTTGAACTACAAAAGATAGCATCTCCTATGCCTGAGTACAATTTTGGTTAAGCTCAATACCGGAGGACTGAATCCTCTTACATAAACCCAATTCGATCTCCAATGATTGACCAAATCCTCTACCTAAATGATATTACATTATTCGCACATTACATTCCTTGACCATGACCTCTTACATAACCATGATGATCTACAATGAGATCTTACATCTATATATACAAACCCTTGACCATAAACAATTAGGTCAACCACCAGATAATAAACTAATTAAATAATTAGAAACCATGTCAGACTTAGACCAAACAAATAATATCCAACACATAAGACATCCTGAAAACACATTGAGAGGTCCAATCCACACGTTACACTAAAGCCGGTCCATAACCTAGATCAACTGGGACCCAATATAGGTCCATAGGCTACAACAATGATTCCATCTGCCAAGTCTCGAACATGATCACCAACAACATCCTAAAGCTCCACCAGAAGGTGCACCAACACCACTTATGCAATTCATCAAAGATCTTCATCAAAAGCTCTACTGGTGAAACCCTCACCGGAACCAGAAACTAAGCTTATAAGCAAGCAAGATAACATCTGATCACTAGACCAAAACCAACTAACCGAATATGAGCATGAGTATCATGAACAAGCCAATATCACCAAACTATACCAGAGCCTACTGGATCATGCTAGATCGAAAACAACCAAAATCCACTCAACCTACCGGGACTAGAAGGGTGCTGGTAAAGCATCCAAACAGCTAGTGTTGGCATGAATGACAAAACATCAATGCAACACATAATGAATTCCACCAAATGGCCAACACGCACACCTTACCCAATAAGATTTTGTGATGACAACAGTTTGTTGTCACCAACTGTTATTTGCATTACACTGCTTTTAGAGCAATGATTATTCTTTCCATTTTGAACTAAAGTTTTATTTAATGTGACAGTTATTGGCACGCTCCTCCTCACTTTATCATATTCATTGCACATATATTTACCTTTGTCCCTTCTATATTTTGGCTCTTATTTTTTTTAGGAATTAGTTAATGTATGGTGACTCACTTTAAACTTAAAATATTTCATATTTGTATCATGCTAACTAATTTTAAAAATTAAACTATAAAAATAATATTAAAAATAAATGATTACCTCACATGTCTCACCTTTAGGAGTAGTCTTCATTCAATGCAAATCAGGTCAGGAGCTATCAAGAACTTCTTCATCAACTAGCTAGGAGAAAACGTCAATTGATCAGAAGCTACTTAGAATTAAATCATTAAATGATAGGAGCCACTTGATTCTCCTTTCCTCTGAAGTCATCAAGAGATTTCTAGAGTTATTTCTTCCTCTATCAAAATGAAGCTTATTTATTTGATACCATTTGAAGTTGTCTAGAGTCATCAAGAATGAAGTGAAGTTGATAAGAGTAAAGTTGTCATTACTAGTTTTCAACTTACTTCTTAAGGTATGAACCACCATTTTTATTTTTAGCTCACCCTTAGGTTTGACTGCCATTTTTGGTTTTCAACTAGGCCTGATTTTTTTTTTTAAAGATAAGTCACAATTTCTAGTTTTAAGTTTATCTTCTTTATTCATGCTTCTAACAAATTTTAGGGAGCATTGCATCCAATCATGGAAGTGATGTCCTCCATGATGAAATTCTCAAAGCTTGACTAACACCTTGCTAGCAATTCTCTTTTTGATGTTTTCTAATGATAAAGCTTGAGGTGATGACCATTTACCAACATTGTTCTTCTTTCTCCATCTATATATATATCAATTTGACAACACATTGTCAAATACTTGCTCAATCTCATATGGGCCCACCCATCTAGTGCATAGTTTCCCTTTGAATTCTTGAAATTTGGAATCAAACAATAGTGCCCAATTTCCTTCTTTGAACTATTTTCTCATAATGTTCTTATTGTGCCATGCTTTCCTCCATTGTTGAACAATCTCTGTATAGTGTAGTGCTTCCATCCTCATTTCATCCATTTTGTTCAATTGTAGAATTTTGGATTTCTCAGATTCATAGAGTTTTATTCCTACATCCATAGTTGTTCTTAAAGTCTCAAGCTCAAACTCAATAGGCATGAGAGGTGTCTTTCCATATACAAGCTCATACGAGGAGAATCTAGTAGTAGTCTTCCAAGTTGTGTTATAAGCCTAGACT
Source organism: Cryptomeria japonica (assembly GCF_030272615.1). Classification (NCBI taxonomy): domain Eukaryota; kingdom Viridiplantae; phylum Streptophyta; class Pinopsida; order Cupressales; family Cupressaceae; genus Cryptomeria; species Cryptomeria japonica. Next base: position 554,126,608 of record NC_081414.1, on the reverse strand, counting down.
GATTCTACTAATCTACTAGACCAATCTATTCTCCTTGATGAAATAGTCTTTATGAGAATAGTTTCCAACTCTCTATTAGTAACTTCAACTTGGCCATTATTTTGTGGATAATATGGAGTTGATTTTTTGTGTGTCATCTAATATCTCTGCATGAAGGCTTCAATCATGGCTGACATAAATTGGGATCCTTGATCAAATACTATTTTCCTTGGTGCACCAAACCTTTGAAGAATATGCTTATAAAGAAAATCTGCAACTTTATCTTCTCTTTCAATAGGTAGTGCTTTAACTTTTGCCCATTTAGTGACATATTTGGTACAAACTAGAATATACTGGTTCCCTCTGGACAGTGGATCAATGGGACCCACAAAATTAAATCCACACTTTTCAAATGGTTCTAGAGCTATTTTTGGCTATAAGGGCTTCTCCATAGTTTGTGTTAGTCTCCCCATGTGTTGGTATTGATCACAATGTTTCACATAGTTAGAAACGACCCTTGACATGGTTGGCTAGTAGTATCTAGCTTCAAGGATCTTATGTATAGTTTGTTGAATGTGTCATTAATGTCAAAACTATCTAGTTGTTTTAATTGTGATCTCTGTTGCTGGTGTAATGTGATCTTCTAGTTTAGCCTATGGCATGTGGCAATCATTCTTGCTCAATTTGGTCATATTTCTTGGTTGTTTAGTTCTTGACATGTGCATGAATGCATTTCACAAAGTTGTTTTGCTATGTGGTTGTGTTTCATATTTTGCAAAAAATGCGTTGCTTATTTTTGCAATTCTTGTGCAGTTTTTTTGTTCATTGATTCCTGACGAATTTTCAGTTGTTGGTGGCAGATGTTTTTTTTTGTAAAAGAGGAGATCAAATAAAACTTCTAGATGTTGACTTGGGTGTTTTTTTTTCTTTCTCAAAAAATGTATTTGGTTGAGCTCCACGTGGTGTCCTTCTTCTGAAATGAAAATTGTTTTTTTTTTAAGAGTCTTGAGAGTAGACTCTGTCACTTTTTATCAAGTCGCTTGTGTGTAAAACCATAAAATTATGAAGGGCAAAATATGATCTATAGCGATGTATTATCTTGGGTCTTCAAGAAAACTCAATATTTTTAGACGGTGTACATTTTGGTATTGACTGTTCTTTCTTGGTGAGAAAAACATTTTTCAGTGACAACTGGTAGCTGCAGTTTTTGGAGTTGTGTGTACAAGTGAATGATTAGATGCCGGAGCCATTTTTTATAGAAAAAACATAGTGATGTATTATGAGAAGAAAAATGGGAGATAGAGTTTATTTTGAAGAGTATGTATGTTTCGATGAGATGTGTGGGAAGGTGAATATAGATTGAATCGTTTTTGTTAAAAAGGAGACTTGCAGAGAAATCAAAACACCATTCTGGGACATGTTAGAGTTTTATGTGTTTGAGAGATTTGGGTAGTATAATGTATAACTCTGTGATACAACCTTGGTCAATTTGTGCAGTATATTGTAGGAGATATTAAAGTTATTGTTGAGTTATGCCAAAATACTTCATTTTTTATGCATGTATTTGTTTGGTTTTATTAGGTTGGTAGTTAGTGTATTTCAAAGCTATTGTGGGTTGTAGAGAGTGATTATAGTGTTAATTCATGAATGTTGCTATTGTTCTAAGCAAGCTCTATTAAGTGTTTTGAGAGGGTCACAAAGGAGTCATAATGATATATACTTTTTTTATGTCTGTTCGTGGATGTTGTCAATATGTTCTGATTCTTGTTTTATGATCAAATTTGTAAGACAGTTTGGCATATGTTATTGTGTCTTTTTGTACTAAAATTTCTACTAGATTATAACTGAGAAACTCATAGCTATCAATGAGTTGTATCTGTTCTCATGTTTAACCAAATCAATATTCTGAGAAGGTTGTAGCCTTGTTTGAAAGAAGTTGAAGTTTTGTAATCAGAAGTTGGTGCTTCTTATGAAATAGAGGTTGGAGCCTTAGATAGTCAGAGTTGGAGCTTTGCATTGTAATTGGGTAGTTGCCCATTCATTTGGAGATCAACAAACCATGTTTTTTTACCCGAAAGGGTTTTCCACGTGTCACGAACCATATTTATCTATAATTATTTAATTAGGAAGATACTACTTATTTTTCATTTATGAAATTGAAATGAAATGGAAATGGATTTTTTAGTGAAATAAGATAATAATGAGATAGGAGATTCAAATGCAATGAAATGATTTAAATGCAATTGAATGATCAGTATTATTTTTATTATGAAATAGGGATCATCATTGCTAATGAGCAATTGAATGTGAGTGAATGCAGGAACAAATGAACATGAATAAAGGCGAGAACATGGTTCAGGTAGAGTTGTTTTAGCTCATGGACTTTGCTAGAATAGATGGAATCTTACACACTACATTAGAATTCATAATTTGCATCTTGCAAAGATAGATGATTTAAATGACTGTATTTGAGTGTTTGTTTAAATGATGAATTTGGTATGAGTAGTCTTAATTGACATTTCTTTAATTCGAAGAAAGATTGATTTTAATGTTTTTTTTAAAAATGATTATACATGTATGTGCATTTTGTGTGCAGATAATGTATAAATTTCATAATGAAATGGATGAAATATCGTGCTTATATTTCCACTTTTTTTTTCTAGACAATGACACACACACACACACATGTATATGTGTATATACACACATATATACATATATGATTATATAATTTTTTTTTAAAAAGAAAAGATAATTAAATTTGAATTGATTTATTACTATAGTTATATATATATATGAAATTAAATTATTTTGTTTTATAAAAATTCATTTTATATATATATATATATAAATATAAACATGAAAAGTGATTTATTTAAAATCATAATAACCGACATGGTTGACGGACTTATTGATGCCAAGTCATAGTCAACAAAGCATGTTGCATGTTTATGAGGGAAGTCCATACTAGTGAGGTTGACTTGGCATAGACTTAAATGCCACTAAGACTTGGTATCGATTTGCAAGGGAGTTGATATTAAGATTGACCATGCAAAATAACAAACACTTAGTGGTTGAATAGAACACGGATTGTAGGCTGATCAGGCACTGTTAGACGTGGTGAAAGCCATTGGAGTAAACGTTGCCTGGTGTAGACACCTAAAATTGTCATGTCTAATTAAATAAATATTTTATTTATTTAATTACTTTAGCTTAATTCTTCTATTAATTAAATAAATCTTTATTTATTTAATTAATTCATTTATCCTCTTCTAGCCTTATTTCTCATTTAAATAAATACATTTATTTATTTAAATTATCCCTTTCCTAAATTAAATAAATATTTTATTTATTTAATTACCATACTTCTTCTATTAATTAAATAAATCTTTATTTATTTAATTAATTCATTAACCTTTTCTACACATGACACATGTCATTCATCTCTTATTTCCTGCACTACCTACCCCTTTCATTATTTTGGTATTTCTTATACCTACCCTCTAATCCTAGCCGACCTCTCTTTTTACACCTCTCAATCTTAACCCTCCATTTTCTATTGTGTCTTCTATTTAAGGAGATGCTTTCTTCATTACCAAAGGACCCTAATGACTGATTTTGGAGGACTTGGCTACACTACGATCCTACTTGCAACCACATTCCGTTCTTTGTTGAGCTCTTGTGCATACAAAAATCTGAGAGCAAGCATATCAAACAAGATCAATGGAGATAGGAAGAATGGAGATCAAAAACCCTAGTGGACATGTGATGGTATAATCTTTGTGATTTATTGAGTTATTTTGCATTGTCTTAGGTTATCTTCATATGTTATGGTGGATCTTTATTCATTGTTAGGCTAGGGTTTGGTGGTTGAATCCATTTTAGTCTTTCAATATTGTTGTTTATTGCTATCCATTTTCACCATATACATTTTGGCACGCCCGGTGGGACTCTTGTCCCTTTGCATTTAACATTTTGTTGCAGATTTTGCATTTTTGAAGTTGCAGATCGGACGACTTCGACGACATTTTAGGTTTTTTTTCGCGTCTGCGAGTGTTCGGATCGCGTTTTTGTATTTCAGAGGCGTCTGTGACATCTTTTATCGCGTCTGTGTTTCTGTCATTTTCTATTTTTGCAGGTTTCCGAAAGTCGCGTCTGTGATCCCGAATCGCGTCTGTGAATCCTCTGATCGCGTCTGAAGAATATAGAGGCGTCTGTGTTCTGAAATCACGTCTGCAAATCACAGAACCGCGTCTGTGTCAGACAGACGCGTCTGTGTCTGGTATAACAGCGTCTGTGCATTCTGTTTTTGCAAATTTTTTTTTCAAGTTTTTCGATTCGGCTTTTCGGATTTTGTACTTAGGGTTTTCAGATCTGGTTTATTTTTGGCTAACCTTTGCAGATCTAGCTAACCTGGTTTGTGCAGCTTACTTTGGAGGCAAATACGTTTTTGTTGAAGGCCCCTTTTCACAAAGTCTTTTTGGGTTTTTCTTAAAATTTACCTAACTTGTGTGTTTGCAGGAAGGGGTTATCATTTGAAACAACCCAAACTACTAACAATTTTGTTGCAGGGCCTTAGCTAGGGTTTTGTAATTTTATTTGTGTGCCTTGTCTTCATAGCTTAGCAAACACTTCAATTGGTGCACTAAAATTGAACCATTGTCTTTTGTGTCTTGAGCAATAGGCTCTTTGTGTTTATTCTTTAGAGGGCCTGTCTTCCCGTGTGGTCATTAGGACTACTAGTGAGAAGAGAACGACCCAAGTGGTAGCAAAAGAAAAGCCATCTTCTTCCAAGCCACTATAATCAAATGTATTCATGGTGAAAACTATGAATAACGTGTGCTGATTAGTTCATACCGACACTATGTCTCCCCATAAACCCGTTTGATCAAATTTATTTGATCATTTGTAGGGCGTAACCCCTACCGGCTGGGAGCCTTCTGTATTTACAGAGCTGAAAGTGCCGCATGTATGGCCACACGAGCGGATGCCCTTACTAGCACCTCATTGTTTTAGATGCCCAAATCCTTCTAGTTGTTGAGGCAGGAGGTCGGACCTCTGGTAGCGGCCCACACACATACGGTTCTTAGTAGAGATACAAAGTTCGCCATGGGGAGTTTTCATGGGGAATGATGCTTGGCTGACCCGAGAAGTGAGTGCCGAGGGTGGAGCCAGTGAGGTCAAGCATCTAAGTATCCGCTCTGAATAGCGTAGCCTCGGGGGTAAAACCCCATGTGGGATCAACAATTATTGTCCTGGCCAGCCATAAGAATTGTGCTTGACTTATGATAAACACTCAAACAATCAAGACAAAACAGCAAAACATTGTGTCTTTTGTGTCTTCAAGTGTATGCAAAAACTTTTTACATCAAACAACACACTTTTTGGAGTCTAAACAGTCTGCAAACATTGGGTCATCAACACTGTGTCCTCTTGTCACGAAAAACAGTCGAAAAATCAGATTTGGTCACAGCAAAACAAATTCACAGATAGGAAAGATTGCACTAAGGTTACAGAAACGCGTCTGTGTCTGTTAAAACCGCGTCTGTGTCTGATAAACGCGTCTGTGAAGTACAGAATAGCGTCTGTGTTTTTATCAGCGTCTGTGTCGAACAGAGACACGTCTGTGTCTGGAAATAGCGTCTGTGAAGTATACAGGCGCGTCTGTGTCCACAATTGCAAAAATCTGTCAGTCTTAGCAAACATCAACAGGAAATCTCAGAATCACGTTTGTGTCAAACAGAATAGCGTCTGTGTCTTAAAACCGCGTCTGTGAAGTATACAGAGGCGTCTGTGTCAGGATTTGAAAAAAGTTTAACAGTCAAGCAAACAAAGAAATCAGTTTCGGCACACTTGAGCTTCCTAGGTTATCTCTTCAGGTTCATCTAGCATTCAGCCTGTTCTAAGGTCTTACACAGTCCATCATTGCTTCATACCTCATTTTACAGTCATACTTGTCTAAACTTGAGTCAAAGAGTCACTTGCTTGTCCTCACTATACTTTGTCAACACACTACATACTACAACACTTTGCTAAGTGATCCCTCATCAAGGTTTCTTACCTTTGGGTCTCATTTGGTCTTACTTAGAGTCAAGGTCAGCTTACCTCATCAAGAGAAACTATCCCCTCTTTGGAAGTCACACCTACTCTACAACATACATACTTGGTCTTACACTTTGGACATTGCAAGTAAACTTCAGATTCATTTACACTCCATACAACTCTTGGTCTTACACACCCTTGTCATTTTCGTCTAAGTCTCTCACATATTGGTCTAACACCTAGTTCATGGTTGAAACCCGTCTTCAAAAATCTAGGAGAAAAGCTAAAGAAGCTCAAGGACCCGTAAACATGAGTTCTTATGAGTATGACAATGATGTCTTCTACAATCCTGAGCACACTACATTACCAGACATGAATGTTTATAGACACAATCCAAATATGGAAAGCGCAAACGCTATACACAACGCTACACACAATGATAATGTGGACAATTCTTCAATACTATCAGCAGACATACAAGAATCTATAATGGATCCTCAATTCAATAGATTGGTTGAAGAGATAATGAGGAGAGATCGTCAATACTTTCTAAACATGATGGCACAAAGTGGAGCTAAGATACCACATGATTTTGACTTATCTCAACTTATGGAAAGTAGACCTTCACAACAAACTCAACCAAATAGTGGAGGACCAAATAATATGATGCCGGAGTCACCATCAGTTTTGCTTCAGAAACCAGCAATCCCACATACACAAGCTCAAATGCACGATACTTACACTCAAAAACCATCATGGAGGCCTTATGTTCAAACACATGCTCAAGATATAGGTCAACCAAGACAAATGGATACTCAAGGACTTCCTCAAAATTTTGACACAAGAAGACCTCATGCCAAAATTGGGGGCAACACAATGGAAAATGAAAGGCCCATTGAATATGGTTTATACACACAAAACAGATATGGGGTTCCTCAACAAGAAATTATGCCAAGTGCTCCATACATGTCGCAACAATATAGACCTCCATATGGACATGTCTACGATCAGTATCATCCATACATGCAACAGGCTCCTCCTCAAATGGGTGTTTCAAACATGGGATATGCTACAAGAAATCCATCTCCTCCCAAAAATAATTTGGAGCAACAAATTAGAGATCTACAAAAGAAAGTGGAAGACATGGGCACATCAAAACCCACATATACTATGAGAGATATATGCCCTTATCCCTTTGATAAGAGCATTCCCATGCCTCCGTTTCCTCCGCACTTTGCAACACCGAAATTTGACAAATATAGAGGGAGAGGAGATCCCAAGGCACACATAAGACAATTCTTCACAGCTTGCATTGAGGTAGCGGCAGAAGAAACATACTTAATGAGGTTGTTCCCACAGAGCTTAGGAGATCAAGCGATGGAATGGTTTTCTCAATTACCTCCTGGTATTAAGTCATGGGGTGACTTGGCAGAGGCATTCATTCAACATTTCTCTTACAACATTGAAACAGATGTCTCAGTTACTACCTTGTGCAATACGAAACAAAAAGAAGGAGAATCTTTTGCGTCATTTTTGCAAAGATGGAGGAACTTAGCTAGCAGATGCTCTTGTGAAATCCCGCAAAAACAAATGGTGGAAATGTTCACACAAAATGTTAACAAGGCTATTGGTTATGATCTCAGAAAAGCTTGTTTGTCTACATTCAAGGATGTCATTGAAAAGGGCCTAGCAACAGAAAGAGTCTTAATTGAACAAGGAGTTATCAAACTATTCAGAGAAAACAAAGAGGACTTTAAGGGAAAAGACAAACCAAAGTTTTGGAACAAGAACAAGAACACAGTTAATGATGGTGTTGTGGATGCTAACACAGTGAGACCAAAGTTCATCTTTTCTGGATCAAATTCTACCAACAATCAAGTGAACAATCAAACAGCTTCCAAACCACGAAGGAAGTACACTCCATTGGGAGAACCACTTGAATCAGTATTCAAAAAGCTTGTAGCAAACAAAGTGATCACGGTCCCAGATTTTCCTCCATATGAACCAAAGGTAAAACCGAATTGGTGGAATGATGATGAATATTGTGAATTTCATAAGAGCAAGGGTCACAAGACAAGTAATTGCCATCGATTGAAAAACATTGTACAAGATCTCATTGACAGAGGAGATATTGAGATTGAGGGACATTCATCTAACCAAGAGCATGAGGTGTTTAAGGAACCATTCCCAAAACATGACAAGGGAAAAGGCAAAGTCACAGATGATCAAGCCAATTACACCAGAACATCTTACAATTATGATTCCACTATTAACCACATCTCAATGGACAATCATATTTCTACCATTACTATCAAAAATAAAAATCCTGAGAATCCTCCTCAGCGACCTAAAATTGTCCTAAAAGGTGTGGGATCTTCATCCGAAGCTACCTCTGAATGTCATGTTACAACTCGTCGAGGTAAGATCACATTGCCAGGAACCTCTTCTAAGAATACCAATCTTCCGTCAACTAAGCCTGAGTACGATCTTGTAGAGCAATTAGGGAAAACACCCGCACTCATCTCTATTCTTGAGCTCTTACGTATATCTCCTGCACATAAAGCTGTCCTTGACAAAACCTTGAGAGATACTGCTGTCCCTACGGATCTAAACGTGGATCAGTTTCAAGCCATGGTGGGATACCTATCCGTTCCACACTCCCTCACATTTACAGAAGCCGATGACGCCTCCATAAGTCAGCCTCACAATGCACCTCTACATATTGAAGCCTTCATACATAAACACCGAATAAAACGAGTTCTGATAGATGGAGGAGCAGGTCTTAATATTTGTACATTGAGCACCATCAGACAATTGGGATATTCTGACAAAGCTGTGAATGCTACAAACCAAATCACTATTAAGGCTTATGATGATGAAGAGCGCTCGTCCAAGGGCACGGTCATCTTACCACTCAGAATAGGGCCAGTAACAAAGGACGTGATTTGTCAAGTCCTGGATCTAGACCTCACGTATAACATATTGCTAGGACGTCCATGGATTCATGAAATGAGAGCGGTCCCATCAACATACCATCAGTGCATAAAATTTCCTCATAATGGAGTCGAGGTAACGGTCAATGGTGATCCAAATCCATTCATATATTGCAATAACTTGAGACCACATACTGAGATTATCATTCCCAGCAATCGTGAGGCTACTCCTTCTTCAGCATATATTGATCCTGAGTCATTAAAGCCCTCGACATCCAAACAGGGTGAACTTAGAGCCAAGTTTCAAGACAAAGGCATGGGAGAATACACTCTGAATCAAACAATGTTCTTACGACAAGTCATGAACTCCCCCAAGGAATATGGGCGACCACATCCAAATAAGCAAATCTCCATCATGCTCCTCAAATGGGATCCTACCGTCTTTCAAAAATGGGGCGAACTAGAGGAAGAAAGTTTATATAAAATGCTATATAAGGACGCTGAAGATGATACACATGATCAAATTATAATACCCTGTGAAAACTATGGTAAAGGTTTCAAAATTCTGCAGAGATTCGGGTATGATGGAAAAAGTCCTCTCGGACTACGCAAAGAAGGTGTCATGGAGCCTCTACAACCTGAGCTAACTACAAGAAGGGAACACTCTAAGGGGCTTGGTTTTCTAAACCCCAAGATTCAACACAAGAAAACAAAACAGATATGGCAAGTCAAAGTGGCTGAAGTTCAACAAGAGGATAATTATTCCACAGACTCCAATGAGTGGGAATGGGGTTCAGACAAATCCTCCAGCGATTATGAACTTAATGAGACATTTAGAGAGCCAGATGAACCTACAGGGGAGGAGGAGTTTTACAAGAAATTCAGAGTTGGTCAAGAACCGACCCATAAGGATCCCGCACAAGCTTCGTTTCAGGGCCCTAGGTCAGGATCACATAGGATGAGGACACCTGTCCCTGAGGGTGCTACTAGTGATGATAATTTGGACTCACTCACGATCGACACTGATGAGGAGAGTGCCATTGACGACCTCGATGACTACCTTGACATACCTGAATATAACCACATCTTCACTATTAGCCTTGCGGATTCTAAAAACACTAAAGACCTTCCCCTCGTTCACCCCCAACTCATTGACTGGGATCAGGATGGACCACCACAGATTGATACATTTCAAAATGACGAAGCTATTGTTGATTATCTTGGCATTCGCGATGATCTTCCTCTTGGAGACCATAAAGCAGGATACGCCATAGAGCTAAATAACATGGCATACTTTGGTGAGGGTGTCGGGCCTTCTAGTCGCAAAAATGTGAAAATAAAGACAAAACAAGGGTCTTATGGCGAAAACCACACTGTGGCGCTCTCTGACTCTAAAAAAGTAAAAAGAAAGGACGTATCTGAGGGTGAAAACCTCTCTGAGGCGCCCGAAGATGGAAGGCTTGACATTCTCCCAGCATCATACGAGGAAAAATCATCCATGTTGGTAGAGGAGACTATAAAGACAAACATTGGTACAGCCGAGGTTCCACACAACATATTTTTGGCTCAATCATTGACAGAGGCCGAGAAAGCAAGGTTCATAAGCTTCTTTAAGGCACGACAAGTCAACTTCGCCTGGTCTTATGCTGATATGCCTGGACTAGACCCCGACTTAGTAATGCATCATTTAACAGTCAAACCGGGGGCAAAACCAGTAAAACAGAAATTGAGAAAAATGCATCCACAGGTGGCATTATTAGTCAAGGCAGAGCTGGAGAAATTACTAGATGTCGGATTCATACGCCCAATTGATTATCCTGAATGGATTTCCAACTTAGTGCCTGTTAGCAAACCAGATCGCAGCATCCGAATATGTACAGATTTCAGGGATATCAACAAGGCTTGTCCGAAGGATGATTTCCCATTACCAAACATTGATTTAATTGTTGATCTCACAGCAGGCCATGAGATGTTATCTTTAATGGACGGATTCTCTGGATATAATCAGATCAGGATTGCACCTGAAGATCAACATAAAACATCATTCACTTGTCCATGGGGAACCTTCTGCTGGAATGTCATGCCCTTTGGGCTGAAAAATGCAGGTGCCACGTATCAACGAGCCATGACTACTATCTTCCATGATCTCATGCATGTAAAGGTGGAAGATTATGTCGATGACCTTTTGGTTAAATCAATAGACAGAAATACACACTTGGACATACTTTCAGTTGCTTTTGATAGGCTGGAAAAATACAAGGTAAGATTAAATCCAAAGAAATGTGTCTTTGGAGTAACCTCCGGGAAGCTCCTAGGATTCATTGTGTCTAAAAGAGGAATAGAAGCGGATCCAGCAAAAGTCAAGGCTATCTTGGACATGCCGCCACCCAAGAATATCAGTCAACTTCGGTCTTTACAAGGGCGACTCCAGTCCATACGAAGATTCATAGCACAACTTGCAGATAAGTGTAATCCTTTCCAGCACCTGCTACACAAAAACATTAAGTTCAAATGGGACGAGAACTGTCAACAGGCTTTTCAGGCACTTAAAGACTATCTTTTGAACCCGCCAGTTTTGATGCCACCAATTCCGAATCAACCATTGCTACTTTACATATCAGCTACTCCAACAGCACTGGGGGCACTACTAGCACAGCAAATACCTGACGGCAAGGAAAAAGCAGTCTACTATATCAGTCGCACATTGGTGGGATATGAGCTCAACTACACACCAATTGAGCGTGCATGTCTCGCTGTGGTCTTCGCTTCACAAAAATTACGACATTATATGCTCACTCACAAGACCAAGTTGATTGCCAGAATTGATCCACTAAAATATCTGCTCAACAAAGCTACATTTACTGGGCGACTGGCCAAGTGGGTAATGATTTTGAGTGAATTCGACATTGAATACGTGGACAGAAAAGCAATCAAAGGACAAGCCATTGCAGATCAACTGGCAGATGCTCCCATGATAGATGATGTTCCTCTACAGTCAGAATTTCCAGATGAGTCCATTCTAACAATATCACCTGCAAAGCCCTGGCAACTATACTTTGATGGCTCATACACACAGCACGGGGCAGAAGCGGGTATACTCTTTATAACTCCCCAAGGCGATTCTATACCAAAGTCATACCGCTTATCATTTCCTTGCACCAACAATATAGCGGAATACGAGGCATTAACAACGGGGTTAAGAATTGCAGTTCAGTGGAAGATCCAGGAACTTCGTGTTTTTGGCGATTCTCAACTTGTCATCCGTTAAGCAACTGATGATTATCAAACAAAAGATGAAAAGCTAATGCCTTACAAACAACTGGTAGATGATCTGAAACAACACTTTGCAAAGATAGAGTTTGAGCAGATACCAAGAGAACAGAATCGCGCTGCTGATGCCATGGCTACAATTGCTTCACTCATTGACCTACCACAAAATGAGACCTATTATGAGTTCTTGGTTGACAACCTGCTGATTCCGTCATATGAGATCACTCTCACGGAAATGATATGTGTTGTTGGTCCTGAATCCCAGTTATATGGTTCCATATTCACATACCTTCGCGACAACATTTTACCTCCCGATTTATCGAACAACCAACGCCGCACTTTCATCCGCCAATCCTCCCGATACGTTATCCTAGCTGATATCCTATACCGGCGAGGTCTAGATGGCACCCTCCTTAGATGTTTAGAGAGTGACGAAGCTCAGATTGCGTTACGAGAAGTGCACGAAGGGATATGTGGTCCGCATACTAGTGGTCCTACCTTGGCCAAGAAACTCATCAGGACTGGATACTACTGGCCTACTATGGAAAAAGATGCATATCAGTTTGTCAAGAAGTGTAAGCAGTGTCAAATTCATGGAGACCTCATACACGCACCAGCACAAGAACTACAGCCCCTTGCATCTCCTTGGCCCTTTTGTCAGTGGGGACTCGATCTCATAGGCAAGATTCACCCTCCTTCTTCCAACGGACATAAATTCATTATCACAGCCACAGAGTATTTCACAAAGTGGATTGAAGCTGTGCCTCTCACACAAGTTACTGGGAAACAAATCGCTACTTTCATCCTGAACTACATCATTTGCCGATACGGGATTCCTACTTCCATTATTACCGACAACGGGCGTCCTTTCAAGAATCAGGATGTTCATGAATTCTGTGAGCGATTCCATATCTCTCATCGTTTCTCCACACCATATTACCCCCAAGGTAATGGCCAAGCTGAGGCGTCTAACAAAACAATCCTCAAAATACTTAAAAAGACAGTCGACGACGCTGGCCGTAACTGGCATGTCCAACTCAATCCCGCACTTTGGGCATATCGTACCAGTGTCCGCACACCTACAGGAGCTACACCTTACTCACTTGTCTATGGTGCTGAAGCCATCTTGCCTATTGAGGTCGAGTTACCTTCTTTACGGGTCTCCTTGAGAAACATAATCAACGATGAAGACTACAGGGTCTCTCGCTTACAAGAACTAGAACTGTTGGAGGAACGACGACACACTGCTTTTAATCATCTCAAGGCTTACCAACAACGAATGAGTCGCAGTTACAATCACAAGGTCAAGCCTCGCACATTTGAGGTAGGTGACTTAGTCCTCAGAGAGAACCCCAAGAATCAGCAAGATAGAGAAAAGAAGGGCAAATTTGAACCCAACTGGCTTGGTCCTTACATCATCACAGCAGCATATGGATCTGGGGCATATCAGCTCTCAACTACAGAAGGTGAATCTTTGGAGGACCCTATCAATAGCATGCACCTTCGCAGGTTCTACACATAAGCTCTTTTTGAGTATCCTAATGCAAAAATACAAAAAAATCAAAAAAATTCAAAAATACAAAAAAAAAATTATAAAAACAAAAAAATTGTTACTTGGTGAAAACCTGGCAAACAGGCGCCTTGTGACAACAAAAAAATTGCAAAATCCAAGAAAGTAAAGAGAAATAATTTCGTCCAACGGTAAAAACCACTTCGGTGGCGCCCTGGGCAAGTACCATGGTGAAAACTGGGTCACCAGCGCCATGCGTAGGGACTTTGCTCCTCCCTCTTTCAGGATTCCCTTTCATTCTTTCACTTCGCACACAATCACGACCAATTCACTCACAATAAACTTACCCATTCCCATCATGGCTTGTTATTGATCTACCCGAGATTGGTTAGCCATTCATAATAAATCAGATCCTATCTGTGACTACGGCCAATTCCTGCGTCTAGTAATGGGTGTGGAACTGAGAACATCACATGTTTCGAGGAGTACAGTTTCTTTCAGCTCTCTTCAGTCTATCCGCGCACAATTCGCAATAAAGCAACATTTTGCATCGCAAATCCGCAATAAAGTTCCATCTTCTCCACAATAAGGTATCAGTTTCATGGATTCAGTCAGTTTCCAAGGAGACACAGCAGCAACAATGGGCTTCAACAAAATCAAATCTTTTAACAGACTCAGACAACATATGGTTCAGTGCTATCTATCCTTTTTGTGAAAGTGAACATTGTGACCACAATCAAAATTTGACTTAAACAAGTGACAAGAGACACAAACTTGAAGACTACAGTGGATGTGGGTGTCGAGTCTTGGTTTTCTTTTGGTTTTATCTTTTTGGTGACATGTCTTTTAGCTTTTCCGGGATGTCTTTGACTAGAGATTCTATCTCCAGGATGTCTTTGACTAGAAAGGCGAGGATGGGGTATCGTCACTTATTTGCATTTGCTGTCTGTGGATTGTCTTTTAGTAATACTATGACTTGTCCAAGGATATGAGGACACTGTGAGTCTAGTGTGAACTGGGGCATTCCTTGTTTGTGACTGTCTTATCTCCATGCAAACAGGTACAATGACTTTCTGGGCCGAACATATGCCTCGATTGTCATAACCTATTCTGCCATAATAAAGCTCAATGATGATAACGCACAAGAAGCTCTTTCACGTTCATATCTTCTGTCTTCCATCCCCCTTTCTTGATTGACTTCCATTGTCCTTCTCGAGTCCGCGTAGCCCGCTATCACATGACTGAGTATAATGACACACCAAAAACATGTGCATTTCATATAGTTGCACCTACATCACCACATATAAGCATTTCATACATATAGATATTATAATGGCATCACATCCTGCATACAACACATGTTAGCACATCTCACATTTTCATTATATAAATAATCATTTGCATCACATACATTTTCATTTGCATCATGCATCACATATACAACATAAAAGAACAAAAATATATGGCCTTGCATCATATAAGCATCCATATCATAAAACATGCATCACATAAGAACATCTCATCACACAAGGTACACATGCATATAGCTGCCGCAAAAGATGAATCATCTCATATATATAATCAATCAAATGTGTCATAATACAATGATGTCAAAAGAATCATATGGCTACAAAAGAATCACCCGCAGGTGTCTACAATCCAACAATGATACATCTACTGATACAATGGGAGCCCACTATAGCTATGAGGAACTCCCTCCCTCGGAGCCACCTCGCCTCGACGGAGTCTGAGCTGTAGATGGCCCTGCCCCTGGATCCCCCTGTCCCTCTGGTGGTGGTGGAGGCCCCATAACCCCACCGCTGGATGCCTGTCTCCTGCGGCTCCCTCCCGTAGCCGTCGCTGTGCGCGACGACCTCTGGAAGCTCCTAGCCCGCTGCTCTACTGGCACGGCTGCATAATATAGATCCCTCCAGTAGGCGATCTCCTCTCCCGCTCGCAAAACATAGGCGTAGCCTGCCCCTGCATCCTCTGCTGCCCGCCTACCTGCCCTCAGAGCTGTCTCGGCCTCGGTATATCTCTGGATGGCCTGATCCCTCTCCCGCTCTGTGTCTCGGACCCTGATCCTGAGGTGGTTCCTCTCTCGAACCAAATCCTCAATCTCATCTGCCTGGCCCTGGCAGATCTCCCGCAACCTCACCACCTCATCCTCCTCGGAGTCTCCGCTCTCCGCCCCTGCCTGTGGCTCCCCCTCTACAGGTGCCTGTCCCTGTGCCTCTGCCTGCACCTGTCCCTGTGCCTGTATAGGTACCTGTGGCTGTCCCTGTCTCTGTCCCTGTGGCTGTACCTGTCTCTGTCCCTCTCTGGGACCCTGTGCTGCTGGCACCTGTAGGGGCAGTCCACCCCGTCCTCTCACCACTGGAGCTGCTCTCTCCTGACCTCCCTCCCTCCGAGGTGCTACCCGTCTCTCTCCCACCACTCCCCTCCGCCTCCGCCGGCCCCTACCTGCATCCCCTCCTCCCTCATCATCATCTCCTCCACCCTCTCCATCCACTGGCTCTGCCGGATCTGTCAACCTCGGAAATGGATGCTCTGCCCAGTACGCAGAGTACTCTGCGTCCATCCCTGCATCATCTACCTCTGGCCACATGTCCCATGGCATCGGCATCATCTCTGCTAGCTGCATCACTGCCTGATCATAAGATAGCAGTGGGCCAAACTGCACCTGATCTCTAACAGTACGGGCATACATACCCGAGCCTCGGGGCATCCTCTGAATCCGGCCATACTGCCTGCATACCCTATCCACCAGCTGTCTCTCTAATATATAGGGCGTCCGCCCAATCAGGTACCTGCTCCGGAAGGTGTAGGGTAGCTCCAGTGCATCATCACCCCACTCCTCGCACCCCAGGTACGGCCTCCAGATCACCATATCAATGTCATCAATGACTCTCCTCCAGTGCTCCAATCTCCCAATCCGAGGCTGGGATGTGATCATGGCATACAAATGAACAAAACTCTGTCCCTGTCCTCTGCCTCTGAAATGAATCGGCCTCGTCACTGGAAGGTGCTCATAGGCCCACACCTGCAATAGAGTCACACCGCAGCCCAGCCCCACTGATCCGTGGTATACAAACTGATGCAGCTCATAGTACAAATGTGCTAGGACACATGGCCCCCATGCATACCTAGTGTGCTCTGCCATCAGCGTCTCCAAGGCCCCTCCCCAGCCCACTGCCAATCCTCGTGTGGCCCTGTCTGGACACAGGTATCCACTGATAACTCCCCCAATAACTGCCGGCAATGCCAATCCTGTGGCAGTCATGGTGTCCCAGGCTACATGCCCTGCTCTCATCTCCAACTCAGGATCCTGAAAAACCCGTCTCAAGGCCTCCCTGTCACCGTCACGGTCGTAGGGGATCAACTCTCCATCAATAGGGACATGTAATATCCTGTATACATCCTCTAGTGTCACTGTCATCTCACCCATCGGCAGGTGAAACGTGCATGTCTCTGAGTGCCATCTCTCGGCCAATGCAGTCAGCAACCCCATGTTTGCCCGAAACTCAGGCACATAGAGCATATATGTGAGACCCATCTCCTCAATGGAAATCATGTCCTGGATGGACAACTCTGGACGCAGTCTCTGAGTCGATGGGAATCTCTCCCGTGACTCCAACATCGGCAAATACTCCTGCAGTCAAGCAAATCAATCTTGTCAGTTATTGTGGCATTCACTGTTTATCACAAAATGCTACTCGCTACCCAAATGCATATGGCTATCTACCCTAGTGACACTCACTGTTCATCACAAAGTGTTGCTATTTATCCTAGTAGTGCTCACTGTTCATCACAAAGTACTACGTGTGTGACATTCCCTGTTCATCACAAAGTGTCACTCACATTCGCACTCCCTGTTCATCACAAAGTGCTGCTTATCCTGGTGCTCCCTGTTCATCACAAAGTGCCTTGATCTATCCTAGTATTCCTAGAGGACCTGCTTGAGTGTATCCTCTCAGCAGCTTATCCAATCGACAGCGTATGTTCATCACAGAACTGCCGATTTGACCTAAAGGACTAAAACCATGCATTTAAACACATAAACGCACTTTTTCAACACACACGCGCTTTTAACTCATAAACGCGCTTATAGACTGCACAAACGCGCCTCTGCAACACAGACGCGCTTTCTAAACACAAACGTGCCTATGCCAGCCATAAACGCGACCAGGGATCACAGACGTCCCTGCATGACATAAACGCTGTTCAAAAGCACAGACGCTACTACATTTCACAAACGCGTCCGCATTCAACACAAACGCGGTTCCAGGCACAGACGCGCCTGGACCCGACACAGACGCGCCTGTTGGACACAGACGCGCCTGGCGCTGACACAGACGCGGTTGCGCGTTTTTGCACTTTTAAACTACCCTATTTCTAGCGCATTTATTGCTCCTAAACATGCATTAATGACAAAACTTGAAATGCGTGAAAGTACGAGGAGGTTTTCGGGTACTTACCGGCTCTCCTGCATCGGCTGGTCGCTGGAATCGGCGGACACGATCGAATCTATGAACGAATGCCATCGCTGCTGACTGCTGCTGCTCTTTTCTCGCTCTGCACTGTGATCTTCTATGGGTGTGGATGACAATGAGGATGTCTTTTGCCCGTGGTTTATCTTATAGCCTACCCTAGCCCTCGCCCTCATTTTCCCGAGTCAGTCTTCCTCATCCCGTGACCTTGTCACTTTATCCAATCAGTCCATTCTTTCCCATCTTTCTTATCGCGAGATTGTCTGCAATCTTTCCAGACTTTTTCATCCAATCTCTCGAGGGGGCATATCATTCCCATCCTGGGGCAACTCTGTATCAGTTCATCTTATCTTCTTTGAAACAACGCGACAAGCCGCATTGTCTCAAAGAGGGGCAAAATGTAGACACCTAAAATTGTCATGTCTAATTAAATAAATATTTTATTTATTTAATTACTTTAGCTTAATTCTTCTATTAATTAAATAAATCTTTATTTATTTAATTAATTCATTTATCCTCTTCTAGCCTTATTTCTCATTTAAATAAATACATTTATTTATTTAAATTATCCCTTTCCTAAATTAAATAAATATTTTATTTATTTAATTACCATACTTCTTCTATTAATTAAATAAATCTTTATTTATTTAATTAATTCATTAACCTTTTCTACACATGACACATGTCATTCATCTCTTATTTCCTACACTACCTACCCCTTTCATTATTTTGGTATTTCTTATACCTACCCTCTAATCCTAGCCGACCTCTCTTTTTACACCTCTCAATCTTAACCCTCCATTTTCTATTGTGTCTTCTATTTAAGGAGATGCTTTCTTCATTACCAAAGGACCCTAATGACTGATTTTGGAGGACTTGGCTACACTACGATCCTACTTGCAACCACATTCCGTTCTTTGTTGAGCTCTTGTGCATACAAAAATCTGAGAGCAAGCATATCAAACAAGATCAATGGAGATAGGAAGAATGGAGATCAAAAACCCTAGTGGACATGTGATGGTATAATCTTTGTGATTTATTGAGTTATTTTGCATTGTCTTAGGTTATCTTCATATGTTATGGTGGATCTTTATTCATTGTTAGGCTAGGGTTTGGTGGTTGAATCCATTTTAGTCTTTCAATATTGTTGTTTATTGCTATCCATTTTCACCATATACACCTGGCATGCAAAATATTCCACGTACCAACGGTGATGCATGGGTGACAAGTTAAAACGTATTATGAAAAGGAGGCAGTCGATATTACTACCGACTACCTACTCAAACCTCCACCTTCGCATGCATTGAAATTGCCATATAACATGGCATGAACAAACAGTTACATGGATGACCAATCCACACGATAGTGATGAACTCAAATGGTATGCCACATGCACACAATATAACAAAGTTTGAATTTTGTTGGGACTATTATCATAACTATAACAATTAGAGGTGTCAGATATAAACTCAGATAAAAGTCCACCACTCGGAGAGATTGGCTCAAAAATAGGAAGAAATAAAGATTAGATCAGTATATATATGGACTATTGTTTTGGTATAATGGAGGGAGGAAGAGAACGACAATATAGAAAATTGTAAGAAATATGTAGAGAATAGTAATGATAAAATAAAGAATAGAGAATGAAATGAAGAATAGCAAATAGAGAAGGAAGATTAGAGAATAGTGATGATAGAACAAAGGATTTGAACATCATAGAGGAAGAAAAGCGTTGTAAATCAAGGATTATTGTAGTCAGAATTGGAAGAAGATTTTCATTGATCATATCAGAATTGGCTTAAATTTCAGAGGTAGGCTCTTAAACGAGCAATAATTTATTTTATTATAGAGGATAAGAATAGAATTATCTTGAGATTTGATTGTTTTAGATCTTTAGTGAAGAAAAGAGTTATATTTATGAATAGTTTATTGCTTTAGAAGTCACAATGATTATATGTAATTTCATTTGAAAAAGCCATATAGGTATGTGCAATTTAGAATTATCATTTTAGATCATGGAAAACATCTGTTAGTATCAAATTCGAGAAAATAAGTAGATAGTCAAAACCATGTGGAAAGATAGAGAACTTATGCATTCTGAAATTAGAAATTTGAAACCATAAGATGTATGATTACACTATTTGGATTTTATGAGATAAGATAAAAGAACGTGTACTCATAATTTCTATTTCTGAATATTACTTTTATCTATATGCTAAATATGCATACATGTGTTACACCTTCTTATTTTTAATTCTTGCTCTTGAGTTACTTTGAAAAGATAGAAGCAAAAGATTGTTTTTCTTATTAGATGTAATTGGTTGTAAACAAAAGATTGTTTCTTCTATTTCTCTTAAACGAAAGATTTTTTCTTTAAATATTGTAATTTTTATTATGCGAGAAAAGAGAAGTTAAAATTGAGAAAAGAAATATTGTTTTCTATGTACTTCTCCTGATTTCATATGAATACTAGAAAAGCTAGATATGTTTGTGTTTGTGGGTAAGTTACCTTTCGGGACGGGTGCCGAATGTGGAATTATAGAGAGAATAGTTTGCTTTTCTAAACTATATTTTATTGCTATGCATGGCATTATACTCGACTGAGTAATTTATTGACCATTGAAATAGATGGATACATTTTATGCTCTCTACCATATCCTTGATTGATCTTGCTTGTTTCTTTATGGAATTAAAAAATTGAAAATGCATGTATCATTCTAGGGACGCACCAGATTCCATCTTGTCTATCGAATTCTTTTTGCTAAGAAATTCATGTAGGGTCAGGTATTCTTGATTGACCAAGAATTCTGGGGAAGTGTAAGCTTCAAGGTTGGGTGGAAAAAGAACCTGAATCTTGTTCTCATCTTCATTCTAAAGATTGCATTGAAGATAGCTTTAGATTGCAGATTAATGGACGCATCTCATCCTCTACTTTGTATTATTCTTGTTATTTGAACTTAAGACATTGGAAAGGCCTAAGTATTATATATAGATATGATTGAGATACTACTACATTATCTTATTGAATAAAGAATCTTTTTCTCTTTTTAGAAATCTCATGTTTATTATGACATCAATGGAAGGATCATTTAGAACTAGGATGGAATAAATGAAGAAAATAGACTTATTAAAGGAATTATGAGTTTATTTAAGAATAAAGAGTATTTCATTTTATAATTGAATTTAGAACGCTTTACGTCTTTACACCATGTGATAAAATAATGTGTCTTTGTCTCTCTGATTGTCTTGTTTTCAGTCCTTGTTTTCAAGAGTTTTAATTTGTTAAAATACCAATTCACCCCCTCCCGCTCTCAGTATTTTTTGTTTTTCTTCACAGTTCACATAGAAAAGTAGTTTCCTCCCTCTAGGTTCATCATGACATGCACAAATGATGTCATAAACATCTATTTTTGGTACGCACCCATGAAGAACATGACCATGACACATTTTAAATAACAATTCATCTATCCACTTAAACCTAGAACTTTCTCGAATTAATATTTTATTTTGCTTAAAATTGAAATGATTGTGACACTTTATTGTCACAAGATAATTTGCAAGATCAACGAACCATGGAGACTAAATAGATAAATTGCAAATAAGTGTTCATCTGAAAATAAATTATTGATTGGTTCATCATTACCCTGAAACACCATTCTTGACAAGAAGTCAACAACAACACTATCTTTTCTAGGTTTATCCATAATAGTTATATCAAAATCCTGCAATAACATCAACCATTATATAATGTTCCCACCTACAACAACTTTATTCATCAAACACCTAATAACAACATGATCAATATGGACCAAAACCTTATACCCAATAATGTAATATCTAAATTTATTAATTGCATACACAAAACTAAAAATTCCTCTTTAGTTGTCGTGTAATTTCTCTTTGTTGGGCTCAAATTCTTACTGATATAGTAAATTGCATGCATAGCTCCATTCTCATCTTTCTATCCCAACACTGCTCCAATTGTTGAGTTAGATACATCAACATGGATATGAAAAGTCTCTCCCCAAATAAGTCCTCTAATTGGTGAAGTAGTCAATGCACACTTGATAGCTTCAGAAGATCTTTGACAATCATCGGTCCATTTGAATTCCATGTCTTTCTTAAGGAATGTAAACAAGGGTCTATCAATTTTATTAAATCCTTCAATAAATCTCATGTAATAACCTGCATTCCCAAGAAAACTTCTAACATCAGTTTGATTTTTTGGAACCTCTATCTGTTGGATAAGCTTAACCTTTTTAGGATCAATTTTGATACCTTTGAAATATGATGACCCAAACAATTCTCTCAGTCATCATTAATGATCATTTCTCATGGTTCAAAGATAACTGATGATCTTTATACATTTTTAAAACCTTGTTTAGACTTTTCAATGCTTTATCAAATGTTTTACCACGAACATTAAAGTCATCCTTGTATACTTCCACACATGTAGTAGTTAAATATGCAAAAATATCAAATACTACTTTTTGGAATGTTGCCAGTGCATCACAAAGTCCAATTGCAAGGACTCTATATGCAAAAGTACCCCAAGGAAAAGTAAAAGTTTCTTATCTTTACCCTCAACAAGGATGAGGTAATAATTGATGTAGAATTCTTTTATGATCCTCATCCTTTATATCCATTTTTTTAATCAAAGACCATTCTTCAAATAACTTCTCAAAATTCTCTCCTTTGGAAGGGGGTATTTGAATTTCAAGAGCAATATTGAACTCTTCTTCTTGCTCCAGGTATTCCTTGTAGTCTTTCAAATGTTCAATAAGTGTTACCATAGCTAACTCAACAATTATGTCTCCCTCAAAGTCCATATTGTCATCCATCTAGGAATGGGTTTCTGATTGCATAAATGGTCTTGTTGGTGGATAAAGAGATAACTCCTTTTGTCTAAACCCATTGGAAATTGTCATATTACCTAACCTACAATAATTTAATGTTGTTGCAGTTGCTAAGAAAGGTTGACCTAATATAATTGGGTAATAGGTGCCTTTCTTTTCTTGCTTTTAGCACTAGGAAGTTAATTGGATAATCCTATGTATCGATTGTACCCATAACGTCCTCTAGAATTCCCTCAGATTTAGCAATTGACTTATATGCCAATTGAAAAATAGTTTTTGTTGGTTGTACCCTTGTCATTTTTTAATTTTCAACCATATCAACTGTGATGACATTTCTGGTTGCCCCTAGATCAATCAAAACATTTCTTATCTCAACATCTCTTATACTCAAAGTAATTACTAGACTTCCAGGGTCATTGTATTTTAAGGAAGCAACTTTCCTGACAAGACATCAGAAAGTTTAGCCCCAACTTGAATTGTGGAAGGTAATTTCTACTTTCTCCCACGCATCTTTATACATAGTGACTTAATGATATTATTAATCATTTGAATGTCTTTAATAACTCTTAAAAGAGGCATTTCAATATTAATCTTCTTCAGTTCTTTAAGGAGTTGAGAGTATTTTATGGCAATCTGATCATTTTGGGGTTCTTTAAGACATATTGTTTGTTCAAAGGCAATCAGGATATGGTGCCTGTTCATCAACATCTTACCATTTTTCTTGAGGTTTATCAACTTTATCCCCTTCCTGGTCTTGAACATCAGCTTTAGAGGGAGCATTTTTGTTTATCAATTGGATATCATTTATTTCAATAACATTCAACCTAATAGGATTGGAATAAACAATCATTTATTTTTAAGGACGATTATTTTTGGGATTTGGGATAGGTTGAGCCGATATTTGAGGTTGATTGAGTTGCTCATTAGTTGCATTAGGACCACTCAACAAAGGTGGGGGTTGTACCCAAGGATGTTTGGCTCCTTGATTTTGCTACGACTGATATTGTGATTAGTTTTGCTACCACTATGGTTGATTCCATTTAGGTGTAGCCTACTCTGGTGGTCCCTAGGGTGTTCCCCATGGCATAGGAGGTGGTTGCACTGGCATAGGAGGAGTCCATTGATTTTGATTAGGCCAACCACTAGAAGTCCAATTATTTTAAGGTCCAAATTGATCTGGATAGGGATTGTATCCAATATTTTGTTGCCTTTTCCTAATATAGTTTATCTCCTCTTCTACCACAAATGTTTTCTTCAAATTATTCTTGATTTCAGGTAGAAGATTGCATGTGCTTGTTACATGTTGATTTTCACATATCTCACACATATCAACTTTATTTAAAGGGTATTCTCTCAACGAGCTTTTCTCTCTAAACTTAGGATAATAAATAGCCAAGGGTTCTATGCTCCTTCTATCAGGTTGAGAATTAAGATGCAATAGGATATTATTTTTTAAATTGGCTAACTCTTCTATAACCTTTGACACATTAGGGGAATATTCTTTGTTTTTTCTAGAGCCTCTAGTTCCAACTCTAGTCGTGGAGTAGATTCTTCAAATTTATAGAATCTCCTCAAAGGTGAGTTTATTAACATCTCATTTTCCAATTAGTTAAGGGCTTCTCTAGATTCATCATCTATGCCCCTTAAAAAGATAACCATACCGATCTCAATATTTAACCGATTAGAACATCTCCTATGGATAAACTGAAAGCTAACAATTTAATCTTCCAAGATTTCATCTTCTATCTGTTTCATGCAAAACAAATCTTTTTTTCTATCCCTTACTTAACAATAATATTGGTACTCATCTAAGAAGATTGTCTCCATTTGATCGCATGTTGAAATAATGTATGCACCTAATCCCATGAACCAATGTAAAGCTGATACTTTCAAAGTAGAGGGAAATAATTTTAACTTTTGATTATTAGTAGAGTAATCATACGTTTGACATAATACCTTAAACTCAAAGAGGAATTGGTTAGGATCCTCAAAAGTTTTTCCTCTAAAGGTAGGAAGAACAAAGGGTGAAATACTTTTCATGAGAGGATCATCATCTTCTAGTTCAAATTGATGCGACATGAAAATATCCTTTCAATCATGTCTTTTATTTTTTATTGCTCTTCAACTTTTGCAATTTGTGTTCCCGAGCTTTGAGATTCTTATAACGTATTATCTTGATATCTTGAGAGATATCTACCAAAAGGGTCTCTATCTCTTCTCATTATCGTTTAGAAAATAGTTCCTTACCAACACTAAGGCTTCAAAAATAAAGTTTTCAAATCTTTTTTCTTGAGCAATGGCACAAAAATGATGGGAAAGGCCATTGATGTCAGAATACTCACATCATTTCACTTATATATCAAATCGACTATGTCTAGAGCTATATGCAATAAGGTTGTTTTTAGTTTGGTTTTTTTTTTGCTCGAAGTGTTGTTATATTTATTCCATTAGGATCCGTAAGAAGTTATTAGTCATAAATTCCTATCATGAAATTTTGAATAACCTTTACTACCTATAAACTACGACTTTTACCAAACTATTGAATTTCTCCTTAATGCGTGTTAATTGCTCAACTTAGACCAAATATGGCTTCATATGAACAGTTTATGGAATCATCTATTCTACCAAGTTACACAAATGAAATCTAATATAATTCCTATTTTATTAAAAATAAACTTCTAATTATACCTTGCAACAAATCAATCTAATCTACATTCACATTAAAGAAAAGAACAAACTTAATCTAAAAACACACATTGCAGAAAGTAAATCGATTCCATGAGTCAACATAATAAATATTTTGTCTAATATTTACTTATGCAATTTACTTTAATGCCTACTAGATGTAGGCAACAATGCAACAAACTAAGAGGGGGGCAGAGGCAGAGGGTGGGGGAGGGAATCAGTTTGCACAAAAACTTTTTACAACTTAACCACAATTCGGATCTAATAATTAACAGTTAAAGCATAAAACACCACCACATCAATATCACACATAACAACAAGATTTTTGACGAGGAAAACCTAGTCAAGGGAAAAACCATGGTGGGAACCTACCCACAACGAGATAATACCCTGTTAGGAGTAAATAAAATATTATAATGGGGAATGCACATGCATTTAAGCACACTGCTTAGAGCTCATTGCTCAATTAAGAAACCCAGAAAGGCTACAACCTTCAGGGAAGGATCGCTACCTTATAGGAAGTCTCACTAAATTACAAAAGCATTTAGACAACAATCTGGATTACATGAACTGCAAAAATAGCATCTGCATATGCCTGAGTACAGTTCTGGTTAAGCACACAGTCTGCTCTGCAATACTTCTCTTTTATCCTTCACACTTCTGAAAGATCAAATCACTTTCTCACACATACAACTCAATCATACACACTCAAGATCACAAACATACATCTTACATAATTATTACATTTATTTATACAAGATATCAACTTATATTTCAAGGTTGGCTAAACCCTCAATACAAATTACAAGATAATAACCTCACATGATACAACAACATATGCGGACCAAAACAATGTCGGCTAAGACATGTTCTGGACCCAAATCAACACCATGAACACACAACACCTCCAATAATTATGCCTCGATCATCCGCAACATGCCACAATCACCAAGAATGTCGCATAACGCAAAGAACATCTCCAGACCAAGGAAATCTTCAATAACACACACAACGATCAATATGGACCACCAATACATATATAAAATGATCTAGAAATATTCACAAGCAATTTAAATTGCACGAAAACAATTGCAATAACTCAGATTACTAGAAACATCATCATCTCACCACTAGAGCTCAAGAATACCATCAAAACTGACTGTCAACATGAAAGATTTGCTTGTGGATATCCAAATCATGAACCAATTGAACTAAGGATACACATCAATGTCCATAACACATCCCATACATCCACAAATTAAGATATTATGATTCTAGAGCAGAACATATGAATTCACCAAAACTGCCAATACTGTACAACTGAGTAACTAGCCACAATACCGGATCTCATAACTCAATCAAATCATCATGTGGACCACTAAAACTTATGCTGAATCAACTAGAGATAAGAATCTCAAAACCCATTAAACCACATTAGCTTAACTACAATACACAAGCTAAACAACTCATTTAGCAAAACTGCAATACTGAAATACAAAGAAGAATATGTTGACATCAATGACAAAACATTGTTCCAACAAACATCTCAACAATATCCAACACTATAAATATTGCTAGAAGAAATGATTATTTCCAAAACTGAATCCACTCCAACAATAACTAATTTAACATGCGACAAAAAGTAACTCTACTAACCTAGGATTGTTAAACTGGAATGATTACTAATCTGTGAACCTCTAAAAATACTAAATCAAAGTATTACAAATCTGTTAGGCCCAATATGGAAAGCTAATGTACTGAGAGGGGAGGGGTGAATCAGTACTTCAAAAATTTTCTTTAACAACATCTTTACTGCTATGCATAAACCAAAAACTGCTATAACATAACATAACGCTAAAACAAATAAATAACAATCATACATGATTCACTCCATAAGACATATATTTTGGTTACGCAGAAACTCTTGGTTAGAGAGAAAAACTACAGTGGGGATGGCACCCACAACTTCACTACTGCAATAATAAAGAGTGCTCGGTTAGAGCTACATGTTTAGCTATTTCTGATAGCTTACCCTGTTAGGAGTATCAAGATCATTAGATCTACCTTGCTAAAGGATTTTACAACACTTATTCTAAATGCTGCACCTAGTTAAAGGCTTTACAATTTATAGACTTTGTTAGAGTCTTTTACCCTGTTAAAGGTTTCTCTTACAACTTCAAAATATTACAATAAAATCTTTTCAAATATTTGCAACTTTACATCTAGAATGTTATAGCAGATTCTGTGTGCTCAAAATGAGATTACCTTGCTTATAACATACCTCGGTAACCCATAAAGTAACTCGGTAAACCCTTCTGTTTACTCTGTTCTTTGACTGTTCTTTGAAATCCTTCTCGGTGACCTCTGTGTCTTTGACAGTCTCAATACTCAGTGCTTTCCCATGATTTTTCTTTTCACATATGTCTATCTTCACACTCATACACACATACCTCAATAATGTCTATCTGATCCCAATCCATGCTGTATAAATAGATCTCTTATGTCGGTGATTTGGTTCATTGCTTCAATCTTACAAACATGATTTATTGAATGAATAACCATACAAAATATTTCATTGGTTAGATGACCTCAAAATCATACACAATCCTTAAGTGCAATTTCCAATGTGATAATGGTTCTTTTGCTCCTCGATCTTGTAACACGTTTCCACACAAGTGTCTAGGTTCAATGAATCTGGTAAAACATTTCACTCGTTATATATCAACTTGGTGTATCATTATTGTGACTTGGTAGACATAGAATGTTACTCGGTAGATAGCTTGGTGTATACTAGGCTCTGTGACTACTTTCTTCTATAACCGACTGCTCTATGCATACCGATTGAATATTTCGGTAGTAGTAACTAACTAGAGTATATAGAATGACTTTGAATATAAAACTAATGGCAACTATAATAAGTAGTAACAAAATCTTAATCTAATAAATATAAAAATAAATAAAAAACTAAAACAAGATCTTGTTCCTTCAAAAGAGAAGGCCTTGCTCTACCTCTGGAGGGACTTGGAACATAGAAATTAGATCAACTTCTTCAAACTTGTAATCAAATGGGCCTCCAAAGGGGAGTAAAATAGAGTTTCTAACTTGCAGAAAATAATACTAAGGATAATAGACTATCTTGACTAACATTTTCTAACTCCTAAATTGCTACAACAATGGGTAAATATGCCCTTATTCAAAATTCAAATACAAAGAGTGTTGATTCATATAACTAAGTGGTAGTTAAAAAATAGAAGACTTAGAATGAGATGTTCTATTCATAATTTTTCATTGCTCATCAATATAACTAGAAGTTCCACTCGCAAAAAACAATGTTTGATCTTCAAAATGGATCCTCATAAATGTGATAGGCAACTTGGAGTGATCAGGAGCTCCATATGAACACAACAAAATTCAAAAAGCTACCACATCATGTAACAATTATTTTATTTGACCTAAAACATAACCACTTAAAAAAGATATACATAATATCACATAAGATCATGATTTAGTTGCATTAATAATTTATTCAAACCATATAAAGAAAATATTTATATCAAAATATCATTTCTAATTTAACCCCTAATTAGACACACATAACACAAAAGAGATAATATATGAGTCTTTAGTTTACTTCCATACATACTGATTACCAAAATATTATAAGTTTTTAAGAGCAAAATATAATCAATATGATAGCAAAACTGAGGACTCATCATCCTCCCCTTCCCATATTCAATCATGTCCTCATGGTTGTTGGTTAGACATATCTCTATTCATCTATTCTATCCAGATTACTAGACCAAATCATTGCCTTCTATATTTTGTATATGTCCTTAGTTTTACATATCCATCAAATTTTGCCACCCTTGTCTACCAAGTAGTCTATAACACCCTGCTAAGGAACCCCAAAGGACAACAACAAACTAACTAAATAAACATAGGAATATTATTATTTTTAAATATATTGATTGATATTAATAACTTGTAATGAAAGTAAATATAAAATATGCACAAGCAGAAGATATCATAACACATAACCAAAGTCCTCATGCGGGTTCCCTAACGTCACTACTTAAGAAACACTCTAATAACGTCAAAGAATATAATATCATAATGCATCAATGATGGCATAACACAAAGTGTAAACATTCACATCTAAATCTAGGTTCATTTTAAAACACCAAATGAATTGTTCCCATGATAAATTTTAGCATAGAATACAATTAAACATTCATCCATGAAAGAGAGAGTAGTCGATACCAACACTGCACTACCTAAACTTCATGTAAGTTTATGTAACTTTCGAACAATATCAACTAATATTACAACCATCTCCATAAGGACCATAAGGAGTATCCAATATACAAATATAATGTCACAATTACAATGATATCAAAAATACATAACATCAACTAAACATCACTGAATTATCTACAACAAGAAATGAGAGAAACTAGGAAGAATATACAAGATCCACCATCACACACGAACAAGAGCACTGGTCCCCAATGGAGGTAAGGCAACAACAACCACTCGACCATGTGGAACCTTCATGTCCACCCCACCGTACATAGGAGATAGACATAAGGCCCCACACACACAAGCAAACCAAGAAGGGAAATAAGGTTACTACCATATATCCAATGGAGAACACAAAGGTACACAAGAACAAGGAACCAACCACAAGGACATGTTGGACATACCACAAGGTTCCACCAGAGGCTTCTACAACAACACATAGGATAGGGTTCTAAGAAACAATTAGGAAAGAGTGGAATCAAATAGCCACACATGGTTTACCCTGGCAGTCTGACCCTCTCCTAACTCCAAAACCTAGCCCCCATGGAGAACTCATGTGGAACTAAACATTCCCTCAAACAAATAGGAATGATGATCACACAATGAACAAGCGCCACATGTATGGGCATGTCTTCCCAATACATCCTTGGACTCATACTAGCACTCAAGGCATGATTTGGAAACCATCATTATATTATTAATTCTAATACTACCCACCCCCTAAGGCATTAATTAGGTTATCACTTGTTACAAAAACTCTCAATGAGTTACCCTAGCAGCATCTTGTGGGCCACTACCCCCATTGAGAGCCACTCTCCCTTTTTGCCACTAAATACCCATACCCTATGGTACAAATGAAAAAGACATAAACATCCATGACATGCATGGTACACACAATGAATCATCACAATTAAATCTCATAAGAAAAGATCACATAAATTGAAATAGGACTTCCACATGACCCTATCAACAAGGGTTAAAGTCTTGAATCTGCAAATGTATGCATAAGAATTGATTATTTATCATAAAATCATAGTATTGGGCACATGATCACCAATCCAACTCCAAATAAAGCCTTAAAAACCAAGAAAAAACATGAACAATAAGCACAAGACCAAACCAAGACTCTGGAACTAACTAGGGGTCAACTAGACAGAACAATAAGTACAACCTCAAACTAAAATGTCCCCAAAATAATATTATAGATTAATTTATGATCCCTAAAAAATATGTTAATGATTTATTTTAGATCTAAAAATGGAGTCACAAATTCACTTTCCAAATCTATAGAAAACATCAAAACTAGACAACTAGTCTTGAACAAAGAAACACCAAATTGAATTTAAACTTATAGAGCACCATGTGAATGTAATTTCTGATATAAAACAAAAAAATATAAAGTCTAAAATCTAATTCACCACAGTATCAAATGATATAACTTTTATTTCCAAAATCTCTACCAAACCCACAAAACCGTGATAAAACTACACCACCTGATTCACCTAAAACATCACAAACTGATTCTATTTGAATGAAAAAGGGAAATAACAATATATAAATCTAATTACAACCATAATAACAACAATATAATTTTGAGTCATATTAAAAAGACCCAACACAACAAGATATCCACACACTATGCTTAATGATTACTAAAAACAACAAAGATTTAAAAAAACAAAACGAAAGGGTGATGAAGAAAACTTACCTTGAATTTGAATAGAAATGAAAGAAGAAGAAGGAAAAGAAAATTGAAATGAATCCTCCAACCAAAATCCACTCTAACACCAACAAAATCTACAATAATCCATTAATAATCCTCTTGCAATCAAAGCCAATCGATCCCAAAATTCTATTTAAATCGAATTCAAAATCTCAACACAATTTGGTCAAGATTTCTCTGACCAATCATCTCCAAAAAAACCCCAAAATTTCCAACAAGAATTCCAATCAGCTATCAAGGTATAAACAACATTCAAAGTCCAACAAATTCCTCAACCACACATCCAAAACAATCTCCTTCCAATTTGCAAAAACAATCCATAATTCTTTTTCCCAAAAACCTTCTCACAAAAATGCCATTCAATCCCAAAAAAACTCCAACAAAAACTCCCCCAATATGAAAAGTCTACATCCTGAAAAATCTCAAAAAGAAACCAATAGACTTCCCTCTCAAAAGCCATCAATTGAAAAGCCAACCATCACAACAAAAATAAACTCATTAAAATAGCTTATAATTAAAAAAGGGTTGCATAAAATGGATAACCAAATAATAAGCAATAAAATATCATCATCAAAATATAAATACCATCTCCATACTAAAGAGCTAACATAAATAAAGAAACACATATTTATTTAACCATTATCATATAAAATTCACATATCAATAATCCCATATTTAATAGTAGCATAAGTGAATTATAACATATAGTTATATGATTATTTTAATAAAAATATTAATAAACATAAGAACTCTCATTAAATAATACTATCAACTCAAAACATAAATAAAACACCACACAAGAAAAACACAAGACATAACCTAGAAAACACCATCCATCACATACTCAGGACCATTGACACAGGGATTCAAATATTGTCTTTATGGCTATTCAAATAGGTAAACACATGACCAAGGATAATTGTCCTAATATGGGACAATGGTTAGAAATAAGTCAATTTGGGTCTTTATTCTATCTCCATTACCACCATCGGTGATTGTTAGGCATGCTCAGACCTATGAAACCAGGTGGAGTTAATGCCTAGTACCTCCATCCTGCATATAAAAATTAGGTGTACCACATACATATACATATAATCTATGAACGAGAATCAAAACATCATATGCTACTCATGAATGAGTGATACAATATCATCCCTTTCACAACTAAACAGATGGATAAACATGATAACAATAATCTAATCTAATAACATCAAATAACATTAGTACTCATTATCCTTCTCCAATAGTAGCACCTGAAACATGGGTTAGCATATTGCAATACATCATAATAATATCATCATCGTTAGACATCAAACATCATCTAACATATAGCCATCAAGGGATTATAACATAAAACCACAACATCATCATAATTTTTTCATGAGCATAAAACATCATAAGCATAATAATTCATCTCACATATAACCATCAAGTGACCATAAATATTATACTTTACTATCACCAATTGGTCCTAAAAATATAAATTTATTATACATACAAAATCAACTGAGTTTACCAACATCTAACAAATAGAATACCACTAAAATCAACATAAATCCCGAAGAACCATAATCAAAATACAGACATAGAAGATTTTACCCTAGATCATAGCTCTTTTCACAAACTAGAACACATAGAAAACATGGTTAGATAACTTACACATTATAACATTAAAAGAGTATCATAATAGACCACCTCCTAATTAGCACAGTCAAGATATTTACTCATTAAACTTAAGCACCCTCATATGCATATAAGCAACCAAATATTGAACTCATTAGAATGAGATTTTAACATCACATGCATTCTCCCATGATGTGGTATCACCCCTTTCCATATAATCTACATTGATTCTCATTTTATTACTTATTTTATTTGCATTAAGAGTAGGTTCAGTATCATAATACCTATCTTATCATGTGAGGGTTAGAGGGGTATAATACATAATCAATGTAGACCTCGTTAACTAGAGGTGGATCACCAAACTGAGGTGAAGGCA